>NW_008689044.1:52282-65797 GCF_000695815.1 Acanthisitta chloris | reverse complement strand
CCTTCCCCTTCTCCCTCCCCGCCGCTCCCCTGGCCCCTCCCGAGAGCACTCGGCTTTCTCTTGTCGCCTTCCGTTCGTTGCAGGTGTGTGCCATCCCCCGGCTCTGAGGTGGTAACGCCAAGTTGCGTGTTTAACAGCTGATGGGGAACACACTGACTTTGAAGCACAACTTCGCCTTTCTTCTAGCAGTCTCTAAGCACAGGAAGAATTATCGTGGAATTTTATAGCCGGGATGGCAATGGTACTATAGCATTGGAGTGTGTCTGGGCTAGCTGAAGGAATTTGTCTTGGCAACATCCTGTTTTACTATCCCACGCTGTGCTAAGTAGTCACAGTTTGTAATTATGCCAATAGGAATCCTCGAGCCTGGTGCTCTTCTGTGTTACTGCTCATGGTGTTTACACCAGTGCTACCAAATCACTTAGAAAAAGGATGTAGGAACAACAAAAGTACCAAACCCATTTGTTTTTAATGAGGCAGTGTATGATGTCAGGTATCATACTCTTTCGCTCAGTGTTCACTGGTATTGATAACACTGGTAGCTGTTAGTTCCTACCTCAATTAATGA
Source organism: Acanthisitta chloris (assembly GCF_000695815.1). Taxonomy (NCBI): domain Eukaryota; kingdom Metazoa; phylum Chordata; class Aves; order Passeriformes; family Acanthisittidae; genus Acanthisitta; species Acanthisitta chloris. The sequence goes on along the minus strand of NW_008689044.1, from coordinate 65,229 downwards.
AAAGTGTTATAACACTATTACACTTGCTATATTAATATAATCAAGTATACAAACATGGATTTACAGCCAATCTTTTGTGTGTGCAGCTTCCCTTACAAGCTGTGTGAACATTTCACATGAAAGGGCTTTGAAGTTGGATGTCTAGGTAGCTAAGCTTATTAGAAAGCAGCCTTATCTGATGAGTTCTAAAATGTCCTAAATTGGCAGAGCCTTGAGATTTGCCCCATGTGTCTGTTTGGCATATATGTATTAACTTTTTCTCCCGAATTCTGAAATATCTAAATATTTTTAGCTATGAGTATGCTTGAAAATGTCACTTAAGGTTATCAGATACTTTCTCAATTATTTTTCTGAATAACCTTAAACTGTGGCTTATTGATTACTTTTATCTTAAATTACCCTTAAAGCTCTTCAGATTTACCTCTTACACTGATAAAAGTCTTAGTTCAACCTGATCTCAAATTACAGAAGTACATTCAACATAAATAAGAGGAGCAGTCCATAATCTCTGAGTAATACATGTAAATGACTGAATGAAAATCCCCACAAAAGCATAAATTAGCATTTCTGTCTCCTGTGAATTGCAGTACTCTCCTTTTTTGGATCTCTTGCAAATCTCCAAAGACTCCAGCAGACCTGCAGAACGCTACTCCAGTATGTACTGCTGAGTAGCAGCCAAAAGAATAAATTATTGGAAGTCTTCTTAAAATGATTATAATGTATACATCAAAGATCAGATGTTTTCCAAACCAATGTAAATATGTATTAGTCAATGGCTTATTAGGATGGTAGAAGTTGTTTACATTTCGTTGCTTATGTTTTTAATAGCACATTATTTCTAAGGAGGGAAGAAAAGGCTTTTCTTTCCAGTACAGCCAAAGATGCCTGATTGCAAAATTCAATCAATCCTAAAATTAAAATTAGGAGGCTGGATCAGCATGAAAGCAATTGTGTTATAAGTCAGCGTTAAGATGTTATTGATAGAAAAGCTAATGCAATACATTTTCCTCTGTCACACGTTTCTGGCCCAAAGCAATTTGCCAACTAGCTAACCACCTCAGCATAAACACCGGGGAGCCCCCGCTGGGTCCTGGAAATCCCGCTTGTCTGCAAGTGCACAGTATACAAGGCAAATCTCCATAAAGCTCGGTGCCACAGTTGAATACAAACACTCCTCAGGTCCTGCTGTGACTTGGCATACCCCACTGGACAGCTGGAAACTGAGAGGAAAGGAGCTGCTGCCAATAACGGGTTACAGGGGATTGTCGGTACAAAGTTTCCTGGAAACAGGCAGCAACTGACATTATTATTTTGTTGAAGGGTACTGATGTGATATATAAGATATACACAATGATACATGGTTGCATTTAATATATATCTGACAGGATATACAGTACAATAGCACCTTTTGATATGATCTGTGTGCTTGGGCTAGGATTTAAGCCCTGAAAAAAATCAAACAAATAGAATTTGTCCCAACCTTACATTTTACCTAACATAATTCTGGATATCAGATATTGCCCTAAATGTCATTTTATTACATGGATCAAAAAGATTTAGCATGCTAAGGGTCATGAATGTGTATCTAACACCTTTGCAGCTGCAGTTTACTGTAGATAGATTGCATACAGTCACTCTTTCATTTTTTTCCTTGGAACCACTTGCAATGAATTGCTACCGGCAATCATTAAAAAAAGATTGCTCTTTTTATGTAGCTTGAATATATAAAATGCTACTGATCTGCATTCCAGTGCAAAGAATGCTTCAAAGACAATTCAAAGATTTAAATGAAACAGCTAAATAAGGGATTGGCATACTCGATCATCATTAGTCTAATGTAATATAATCTTTAATGTAAAGAAGCTACATTTCTACCCCTGAATAAAAGCCCAGCATTCTCTATGTGTTATAATAAATTAATGCAATAAAAACAGGTACACTTATCCTGTAAAGAAGCTTATTAACCAGACTGCTAGTGCTGCAAAATTCAGCATATAGTAAACAATACCTTTTTTGTTAGAATAATGACTTACAGTTTATTCTTTTATACTGTGTAGCACTTGGGGACCACATCCATTTACCAAAATAATACCAAATTAGTACTGCAAATATTGAAATCAGACCTTTCAGACTAACCAGTGGCCTAATTTTCTCTTCAATCTGCTCTTAATCTCAATTCATCAATAACACTGCCTTATTATAGGACTTTGACAGTGAGCTAGAGCTTTTGATAAATTATACATCTCAAGCCAGATTTAAAATTTGAAGCTCAAGTGCTAATTATCTGTACAGGCCTAGTTAATAACGAGATTTCTTGTTAAGTATCTGATCACAGCATGGGCATCATTTGTCAAGAACCTCAAGTCTACCTTGGAGACTAGCTCTTCGAATTCTCCCTTGCCTACCATATGTAAAATTGGGATCTTTGTTTCTATAATAACCTTTTATTAGGAAGCTGACATAATGATTAAGTTCACTGTAGACACATACAATGAGTTAGACAATTACCCTTGCTGCTTTAAACTACTCAGGCTCCTAGCAAGACAAAATAATTAATATTGAATTTTAATTTGATGTGTTCCACATTTAAACCCCAATTTGCAAAGTACACCTGGAAGGCTGCCGCTGTTTCCTTGCAGTTTGTGCTGATGAAATAAAAGCTCCTGCAGTTTGAATGTAAAAGCACAGAAGGCATGATGCACCACAATCACTTCTCAGTGGAGCAAAGAATTTTCAAGCATTAATGGGAAAGGTAATTACCTAGGTCTAACTTTATAGCCTTTTCTCTAATGAAACTATAATCTCCCAGGCCTACATGGTTTAAGTATTTACATGATTTTAACGATTTCACTGCCATAACGGTTGTCACACATGGTAATTTAAAAACTCAGTGCCTTAAAACAAAGATGCTAATTATATTTCTATATTTTTATTATTGAAATAAAACTGGACTGTGTGAAGTGACAGAACCATAATAAAAACAACCATGAGCTGCATTGCCTAAGTGGAAGGGGGGGTGGAATGAAATTTATTTGCAAGGAAAAAAGTGCCTGAGAGCCTTTGCAACTGTACCTGTTAACTGTACCAAGTAGCTTAGTTCCCCTGAGCTTTGGCAGTGGGACAGAGCATGCCATGTGCTTGAAGGACCTTCAGACTCTCAGACTTCGGGCAAAACTCCCACTGTGCCAACTTGTGTAGTTCTTCCCTTATTAAAATACAAATAGTTCTTGACCGTAATCACCTAAAGATGTATCCCATCCATAGAGTATTGTCCTGGCAAGGTGGAGTCCTGGAGCCCTTCCCTTACACTAGTCCAGTCCTCCCATGCTAGTTTTACCACAGTCTGGATGGCAAGCAGTTCCTCCCATGTATAGATGAATTGAGCCTGAAATTTGGGGAAATGGGCTTCTTGCCTGAAGGACTGAACAGTGCAGCTATTTGCAGGGTGTATCCTCTAATGTGGTTCCTGTTTTTCAGAGTGGTGCCTTGAGTGTCTGCTGGGGTGGGACAGGGCCCCCACCCAGCTCATGTCATCTGCTATTCACAGCCATTGCAGAGTCCCCTCTGCATGTCTCTGCTAGCCTCTACTTTTACTCTACCAGGCAGCTTGGCTACCACCTCCCATCTGTGTCAGAAATGTAGGCTGGCAGGGGTGTAAACAGGTGTAAAGCCAGGTTTACCAGTGACCTCATCTCCAGGGTTGGGACCCCAGCAAACATCCTACCTTCACTTAGCCCTAGGAGGGCTGGATGGCCTCCTCCAGCCTTGGCTTTTGCTATGCTTGAGAAACCTCACACCTTTAAACAAGCTGAAGTTATCACTGCTACAATTTCCAAAGCAATCTAATTTGATGTTCATCATCATGGCACAGCTTTATTTTCCAAAACCTGCTCACACCTCCTAGCCCTGGGCCTCTGGTGCAAAGTTTGGATCCATATCAAAATACAAACTTCCCAAAAAGACAGGTGTGCTGATGCCTAACACAGATACCTTCTGATTATTATCAACTCATAAGTGACAAAAAATGACACATTTAAACAGAAAAAACAGAAGGCACTTTGCTGATAGGAAGGTGAGTTTCAACACTCATTTAGAGTGTCAGTGTGGAGCCAGAATTTCCATTTTGTAGAAAATTCAGACATTTCAGATTTTTTCAGTTCTTTACTGGAATGAAAAAACTAGGAAGATAAAAAATGATTTATCAAGATTAGTTTTCTGGCAGAGTCACTGCTACTGGTCTGAAAAATAAGTCAAGACTGTAAGTAGTGTCTTCTGAGCCACAAATTTCGGTGAAAGATGCTGTAAGATGATATCTGGTAGAAAAATTTCAGAGAGGTAGGCTCTGCGAATCCCCAGGGAGTATTGGGCCTGAAGGATGAAATCATGGACAATTTCATATCATGACCAAACATGGATTTTTGCTTTGGCCCCTGTAACAACTGTGTTGATGTACGAAAGACCAGACAAGACCCTTGGATGAAACTGCATGGATCCTTTTAGCATGGGGACAAAAGTATCATTGGTTAACCTGGCACCAAAGCAAGAAGCAAAGGAGCTGCCAGGCTGGGGAGGGGCAAGGACACAGTGCTGGACTGTGGTTTTCTTCTTTCTTTTTTTTTCACTTTAGGAAAATAAAGAATTATCATCATCTTCTCTGCATCAGCAGGGACACTGCAGACCAGAGGGAGATCATATGGCATAACAATGTATGATGATGGCAGGTAAAAGCTTCTTTTCCCATGTTTCCAACTCATATACTGGGCTACATCATTCAAGAGGAGAAAACATATTCGTCTTCTTATCTCTTAACACTGTGAAAAAACACACTAGGATGCTGAATACTAAGGGACAAGCCTTGTACCCCAGTTTTAAGGATGTCAGCACTGGGAAAATCAAATGCTTCATCTCATCATTAGATGAGATTTTATGTTATAGGCTTTCTTTTTCATTTGAAAGCATAGATTTACAGTAACAGGCAGATGTTACACAAGATGAAATAAGGTGCATTATTAAGATGGTAAAAAATGACAGACATCTTCTTTAGTTACTCCAGTATAGCCATTTACTAGCAATGTTGCCTAATTAGCCTCCACCTCTTACCCCAGGGAGGAAAAGCTCTGAGAGCTGCTGATTTCCTGCTCCTCCTCTTCAATATGACAAACAAAAGCAGGCAAAGCAGCTGCTCTGAGCCACTGGATCCTTCAAAGGTGAGAACAGAGTGAACTCTTTCTACTGCTTACTTACCCCTAGCTCACGTATAATATAGTTTATGTTATATAATATAGGCAATTTTCTCCCTAGTCTCTGAAACATCTCGATTAATACTAAGTACTTCAAGCAGTAGATTTGTGCCTTTTGAAAAGGCTGTGGAAACCTTATGTTTCATGGTATGAGAAATATGAAAACTTCTTAGTAGATTCATAACAAATTCTTTCTATACGTTTTATAGAAAGAAGAAAAATACGATTCTACTAATAATGAAATTCAGAATGGGTTATCCAGATTAGGAAATTTTAACAGAATTTTCTCATTAGTTTTAGAAGGGTGTCCTTTCCGGGTTCCCATTACAATTAAAACATAGCACAGCTGAAGCACAGATCTTGCTGAACTAAAAGTCAAACCCTGCATTTTTGGGTATGTACAAATGATGTAACACTCAGGCTGTTAGATGTAAAACAACACTGAGATAAAGTCTGTTTTAATAATAGAATATTGGAATTTCAACACTATGCAGCAATATAGAAAATTCACAGGCAGCACAAATCAAACTTCCCCTTTATAATTTGGCCAGGCATTGGGTTTTTTCAGACATCATATTGCTGTGCACTAAAACAGCCCAAATCACTTATCAAAAACACTGCCAATGAAAAAAAACAGGTTTGCCACTTTGCTGGTGGTCTTAGCAGATAAAGCAAAATTGCCACTATACATCATCCTTAAAAGAAAGACAATACCAAAGGGGAAGCTGCCAGAAGGTGCCATTTTCAGATGTCAAGATAAGGGATGGACATCTGAATTAATGCAAGACTTGTTGCATGTTGTCTGTAACAGGCAACCTGGTGCCCTGCTAAAGCAGACAGCAGTGCTTGCGCTTGGATGCATTTCTAGGGCGTATAACTGAAGGAACCTCAAAGAAACTGAAGAAAACAAATACTAGTCAGAGTATTCCTGAAGGCAAAGGCTATGGGTTCTTGATGTTGCTGTAAGCAATCCTTTAGAAGCTGTATGAAGAAACAATGCAGAGATTGGATCCTGGGGGTAAAAATCCATTCGAGAAATCCATTAACCCTAAGGGCATAAATCGAGAAGCCACCTTTGCCCCTCCTGGGGCACAGCCTTCTAGGAAAGAATCACTGGTGTTGTGTTGTGAAAAGACTGTGAGTAAGTACTCTATGTCAGATAGCAAGGATGGGAATGTTGGTGTTATTATGCAGAACAAGGTTAGTGGGTACTGCAAGAAGCAATTAACCATAATGCTAAGAATTACAGTGGTCATAGGGATGGGTAAGTGTTTCACTGGAAAAACAAGTGTCCATCAGGGCTGTGGCAGGTTTTGACACATAAGGAAGCACAGGTTGGGAGGTGGGGCTTTTTAGTATTTTGTATAATTACAACAAATGTCAAGATTATAAGGATTGGTTGTCTACACTCTTGGAAGAAAGGAAAGGACCTTTTGGGAAGTTGTGATGCAGACTTTGGTTCACCTGGGCTTGCATGTAACATCTTTCTGAACCTTTCTGTACGTGGTTAGTGCTTGGGTTTGCTAGAACTAAATACACTAACCAAGACTATCTAAAACCTCAGCTGTGTTTAAAGGTAGATTTGTACCTGCTATGGAGTTCTGGAAACAGCTGGGAATTAATCCAATTCATTTTGACAAGAAAATATGCTTGTCTGAGTGTCTGAGAAATTAAAATGAGTATTAATCTGGCCATGAATTTTTCAAAGAAAAATTACTCTCTAACAACCTAAAGCCTCTTAAAGGTGTCATTCTTAAGATGAAGAGTCTGTCTGTACTGCTTTGCTTTCCTATGTCTCTACCTCATTATGCTTCCAAGTTGTGCTTTCTTTCACTGCCAGAATTGTATTTCTGGCACAAGTGTGAACCTGCTGCCAGCTGCTCACCTTGTGCTGGAGCCTCTTCACGGCAAAGCTATCAGAACATGGAGTCTCATTAAGTTCTCTGTGTACCTTGTCATATTTAGGCAGATGAAGGGTCCAGAGCAGAGGTATCTGTGAGGAAGAGGATGCCTTGGTACACTGAAGCTCAGAGCTGCTCATGCACCCTCTGCTGTGTCACCACAGCCAGTAGGAAGAGTTGTGTACTATAACTTTAAAATCAGTCCTGTGGTGCTCCTGCCAATGTTAAGGCTGTCATTCCTACAAAGCCCTGATATGTTAAAAACCCCCTAAAACTAAAGAATTATCATCACTTCTCTAACACAAGTGTAAATCCAGAAAACTCCTCTGATACTGGGATTTGAGGCTGAGGGCTTCTTTGTCTATACTCAGAGAACAGAAAGCAGAATTTAAATGTCACTTGTATTCCTTCACCTGTAACATAACCATGCTTGAGTTGGCCCTGGGGATGGCTTCAACAAAAGAGTGTTGTAGTGTTAAATATATTTAACTGTTAAATCTTTAACTGAATTTTCACCGGTCATGTACAAAGCCAGAGTAATACCTGAGTTACATTTCTACTGACTTACACTCTTCACAAATGAAAGCTGGTGAGACGACTTGCTAACTGGTGCAGTAATTAATCTTCAAGAGGGTAGAAGTACAGCATTAAATTGGAGCTCAGGTTACAGAGATGAAATCAAACGAACAAGTTCAGTATCTCTAACATCTTACCACTTATTCCACAAGCTGTCTAAGTACATCAGGAGAGTTAATTAATTCTGAGAGTCCCTGCACAGTTGCAGAAAAAAGAACAAAACACAGAGTATGGCAAAATAGTTCCAATCAGACTGACCTGCTATGTGGCACCAGAATTATCAGTGTACCCTATATGCATTCTGCAGGTGATACAGTCTCTGCATCAGACTGTGCTGACAATTAAATCTTCACCACAAGTTCCAGTACTCAGAAGGGTGTTTGGAAGAATCTGAGAAGACCTTAGCTGATCAAGATGTCTAGCAAAAACGTTTTCACTGTTAAAGTTTAAATATAAGTTTCTCACAAAATGCAAGACTCTCACAGCCTGTACAAGCTTTATTTTTATGGATTAGCTAAGATCTCTGTGCTGGCCACTGTCTTCCCCAGTATAAACCCTGTCAAAGCCAAGCCCTATAGGCAGCTCAGGCCTCTGTAGAGGAACAAGTGGAGCTTGAAATGGCTCTGGGTGGGAAAGGAGGAACTTCTCCCCACCACAGCATCTGACTGGACAGATGGGTTTGCCTCAACCCCAGCCAAGAGCTCAGCAGAGAGCAGTGTCACACAGGTTCTGTCTGTCCTGCCCTGGGGGAAGCTGTCTGAGCACCATGGAAGCACCTTCAGGTTCTGGTTTAATTACCTGCTCTTTTGACTTCTGCAAAAGACTAGAAGCATTTTTTTGAGAGATTTCAGGGAGAAATCATTGTGTGGTGAGGAGTTTAAGTGGGGCATTGTTTATTTAATTCTCTTTCCTCCACATAACAGCTGGGCTTCATATCCCAACTAATTTAGTAGGAAGCTTGTTTTTATTCCATTAACTTGCAGCGTGAATGTCACCAGCCATAGGTGATAGCAGTGACCACTGCCAGAAAGCCACCAACACTGTTATGTTTGTAGATTCACAGTACTCCTTATTGCCACCAACACTGTTATGTTTGTAGATTTACAGTAATCCTTATAATGCCTGCAAAATTCATAGCAGTGGATCCAGAGTATTTATTCTAGAGCAGAAGCCACTTAACTATGCTCAACTATGTTAAAAATGCAAAAGAGAAAAAAACCTGATGTTGCCTCCATCTCTTTGGTAGCTGTCACTGGGGAAGGATCAAATTCAGAGCCTGTGACAGTGTTTTCTGATGAGCTATCGGCACATTAAAGACTTACATGTTCACCTGGGGAGGAGCACACCTGTTCAGTCAAACCATGTGCATGATAACATATGATAATCCTGCACCAGTGTTTCTGGCTTTCTTGTCATTGCACTGAGTCTGCTGAGAGATTGTGCTATCTATAATGCCTAAGGAAGTAAGTGAGATCCTGTGCATGAATAATGCCGGAGCTTGTTTGCTACTCTTTTCACATAGTTTGGCAAGGAGAAGTTGACAATGTCTTAATCTAAATTCTCATAGGTCTTTTGATTTCAGAAGAGCTATAGCAATTTACAGCAGCTGAGAATTTGTCCAGTTTTCTGCATCATGTTGGTTGTTTAAGGACCATGTAGAATAATGTTTTTTCTTTAGAGGCTGATAAGTTCAGTCCTCTGAAGAAGCTGTTGACTACCATTAGTAGTGGGTTCATTTGTTCTCTGCTGGACACTGTCAGCCAGCAGGGGTTTAGGCTGTTGTGCAGCTCCCAGCTCAATTATTTCTCAGGGCTCTTTGTTTAATATAATGGGGTCAAATTCAGACTGTAGGTGGCTGATGATTTCTGGTTCAATTTACAATAGCCTGTCTGCAAGCCCACCTTGAATCCAGTTAATCTCTTTTGGAAAATAAAGCGAAAACTCTGCAAAGTGTCCAGTGTTTTGGCCCAATATTTAGTTTTTATAATATGAACTGATTAGAAATTTTTCCTGTTCAGAGAGGTTCTAGCATATTTATGCAGCTGTTTTGAGAGAGGAATTATTTTTATCTCCCATATTGTAATGCACTGTAATGGATAGGCTTTCTGTTGAAAGGTAAAGAAATGGGAAAAGTTTCGGTACTAGTAATATAAACCATTAATTGTTTTGTGAACCTCAAGTTCACAGTTAATCATATATTCCTGATCACTGTTAAGAGTGTGATTTGGTCCTTAGGAGGCCACAGTACTCTGGTTTGTCAATATACAGGCTTTGTAGCTCATCAGTGGGCTTTTTAGAGCAGGTATTAAGTTGCCACCTTGACTGACTCACAAACACTGAAAAGGACTGTGAGTCTTAACTGCTCCAGCTCAGCCCAAATCTTTAGGGCAGAGGGATGCAGCAACACTGGAACATCACAGCAGGGAGTAGGTGTGATGCTTACCCCAGGGATGATGCAGAAAGCTCTGTGAATTCAAGGATCTTTGCAGAATAAACTGCTCCATTTATTTCCATGTTTTATGGAAGGGCTGAAACAAAAGGCCTCAATCTCACACTGTCTAAACAGAGTAGCAATGAGACAACTTATCATCTTTTGGATTCAGGCTCTAATCCAGACTGTAACTCAGTTCACAGAGACACAGCAAACACTTGACATTTCATGATTTTTACAACAAGGCAAATAGATAAGACCTTAGGAAAGGTTTAGTATTGGTGATCCAGAATGCAGGGTACACTCCCATCTCAGGCTACTTCTCCTAGAAGATTCAGCAATTCAGTTGGACCTGATGTAGTGTGTTACAAATCTTAGTTTTGCTGAAACAGCAACATCTAACTACAGAAACAATTTATGGAAGATTTTTGTGTATAGACCTAGTGACTGACATAACCACCTTCTTGCAAAGAGGGAGCAGGAAGGCTTTGCAGTTTTCCAGCATGTAGCACCTTTTCCTCTTAAACAAGTGTTCTTCTATCTATAGCAGTCAAAGTAGTAGAGACAACACTGTAGTACAGCATCATTTTTTTTAATATGAACCATGCGTCATATTACCCTCTCTCCTGCATTCATTTCAATCCATACATGTTTGTTTCTTCGATATGTACACAGATCTAAGCACTTGTTCCTTGTGGGGCAAGAGAAAGAGACTGATATTTGGCTTATTTTGCAGTTATCTGGTTTTACTTGCTCACAACTAGAAAGGCTTCATTTCACCAGTTGTATCAAGAACTTTGCGACTTAGAGATGCTCTTCAAATACAACAAAACAGCTACCAGAGTAAGTGACTTAAAATGTAAACTAATGTAACTAAAGAATTCTAAATATATGTCATTTTTTTATAAAGCAATGTCCATTAGCTGATTCCACAGCTGCTGGGAAAAAAAAAAAAAGATAGAAAAACTATTTCCCTTTATTCCCCTCTGTAGGTAAATACATGAACGTTGATTCTTTGCCAGTGAGATAAACCTTCTTTGTGACAGTAATGGATGCAGCTTGCAAACAGGGAAGGAAGTAAGTAGGGAAAAATCCACAAAGCTTACTTATTCAGAAGGAAAACTAAAATAGATAGTTTATCTTTGAAAGTTATCTCACTATGGAGTAAATAAGATGTCAAAACTAACTGTACTCCTGGGTCAGTTTCTGTTCAGTTCTTTCTTAGGACAATTGAATAAAAAGTTTGAAACAACAAAGTCTCTGAGGACATGAACAGAGGGCAGCAAGCTAGGAAAGGCACTGGTGAAGTTTCTAGGTGACTATTTAATATTTCTATTTTACATGTCTTCATTTCATATCTTCATTGTTATTCCTCATTTCTACAGTTCTACTTTGAGCATTTGTATTTAAGTTCTAAAAACTTCCAGAATTTTGAAGAAACTATACCTGTTTTCTGATTTTTTCTGCCTTTTTTTTTTTCAGATGAGCATGCTTTTGTTGTCCTTTCACTCTCCTTCAGTTCCAGTTGCACAAGGAATAGAAGACAGTCTTAAGAAAAAATGAGAACCCTGAAGGTAAAAAGCCTGAAAAGTTGAATGTGGCACTGTGAATAAAAGGTATTGAACCAGCAGTTCAGTTAAGGTGTTGGTGAAGCATCTCATGCAAATGTTAGTTAATAGAGCATTGGCAAAAGAATAAGATGAGCAAGAAACTGGCTAAACAGTAGATATTTAGCTGAGCTGAACAGGAAAGTTATTGGAAAGAGGGTTTTTATGACTACCCTGACACAAAACAGATGTGTTAATGAACACTGCAGACGATGCAAATTTGGAAGTCACTAATGGTTTGGAACATGTATGGAATACTTTATAGGCAGAACCTAGGGGGGGAAAAAAATGTCTAAAATATAACAAAACTAAATGCAACATTATAAAGGACTCTGGCTGTAAGCTGGAATTTCATCAGAAACATCAAGTGAAGTGAAAGTCATCTTTAATTGGTCAGCATGGACAAGTCCAAGCCACCAATGCAGAGGTAAACATTCAGGACTCGCTCTATGTTTCTGTACACTCTTATATTTCAGAACATAGGTATGCTGCAGGTGGATGAGTTTTGTCTAGCCCAGTAATAATAAAGCTGAGGAGAATATTTGATCCTGGCTTTGCATAAAGCAAAGAAATAAAACCAGACAAAGATTACTCCATTTAAAAATTTATGACAAATAGAAAAAAACTAATTTCAGGTCAATCTAAAACTTACATGGAAAATGAGAGGAAGGTCCATCCAACTCACCAGAAACCTGAATTTTAAATAACATTCTGCCAAAAGGAAGCAGAGTGTGGGGGATGTGTGTGATTTTAAAGTGAATCACTTATAATTTGTGGCTTCAAAGCCTTCTGCACTGGCGTTTTATTCATTCAATATTTTGGCTAAATTGCAGTAGCACCTTTTCATTGGGTGCATCTTCAGCTCCTCTCAGAAAACAAAACTGACCACTAAACTCAATATCCAGAAAAGATCATCAAAAGTCTTCCATCTGCACTTTGTGGTGTTAACTTTCTGCACACTCACAGTCTCACAAATGCAGTTCTTGAGATAACAGTTTTACCTTTTGAATTCTCTATTTGTATATCTATGCAGCTCATGACTGGTTAGGCAACGTAACTGCTGGGCATCCCTTTTAGAGAAACAAGCTTAGAAAGATGATATACCAACTTTTTGGTTTTAAATTATCATCCATCTCTGAAGTACTTTGTATATGTGAGTCACGCTTTAGGCACTTGGTGGAGATAAACTTCT
>NW_008689044.1:35412-52269 GCF_000695815.1 Acanthisitta chloris | reverse complement strand
TGAACCTTTTGGTACAAAAGATCATCCTCTCAAGAATACTTACTGGCTGGGTAGCAGTGTCATGTGTGAATAAATTCAAGTAATTACAGCTTAAAGTTGTATTAATCACTCTTAATAGAGAAGGACTCTTACCCCTGCTGTGCCCCTCACTGCTCTCAGATGAGAACTATCCCAACAATTTGGGATTAGCAAAAACACTTGTTATACTATTAGCTTCATAACTTTATTAACATCTTTGATTATGGAACAGATGGATGAATCTTAATTATTATATAATGGAAGATTAAATGGCTTGAACTATATCAATCATATTTAAGTCTTTGCTTAATAAAACAATAATTTAAGTTGGGTCGTTGGTAGGGTTTGAACCCCAGGCCCTCAGATTAGCTGCCCACTTCCTCCATTTAAAGAGTAAACCCATTAGCTGCTTGCAGTTGTACACTTATGTCTGTGTACATTGGCCATTAAAATATGTGACTCATGCTGTGTCAGTGGATTACACATTGAATTTTGAGATTAAGAATTCCTAGGTTCCTTTTGTGCCTCTCAGAAGGAGTTTTGCTCCCTGAATAGAATAGACAATGAGAAATGGGTCAGCTGGTGACAGTGTTCAGTTATATTTTTACTGGTATAAGTGTTCAGGTGTCAAAGGACTTTATAAAAATGTCTGGTTTGGTTACCATTGGTTCAGAGACACTTAAGAGCCAAATGTGTGTGGACTTTGAGATCCAGACAAAAAAAGAGAGTTATTGAATTCCCATCTTGTCATTATGAGCAGAATATAACTATGAGGCTACAGTAAAAACCGTGTGGATTGCTTACAGTATACTTTTTGTCATCTATTTTAGGTTCACCAGTTCACTGTGAACAAAAATTCTTAGACAATTTTTTCCCTCTACATCATTTTTTCCTGCACTACTTAAATTTTAGGTAACCTCAGACACTCTTCATGACCTCCCACAAGGTCAGCACTGGTTTGCACTGACTCAGAATCCTGACTGCACTTTATGAAAGCCCTTTATCTGCTGCCTTATAGGGGAAGGACATCAAACCTTACTGAAAGTGGCAAATGACACCCCTGACTGCAGATAAATTGTGGTATTCTCTGAATATTGAATGAAAGGTCTAGTGGAGAGTGGCTTAACAAATCTCATGTAAAAAACAGATCTTCAGTCTCAACTGTAAACATCAATGCAGTGTGACTACAATGCCAGTCTTCAGCAAGTTTGGGTTTCATAGAATCATAGAATCATGGAATCATAGAACTTCTGGGGTTGGAATGGACTTTACAGATTATCTAGTCCCAAACCCCTGCCCTGGGCAGGGACACCTCCCACTGGACCAAGTTGCTCAAGGCCTCATCCAACCTGGCTTTGAACACTGCCGGGGTTGGCGCAGCCACTGCTTCCCTGGACAACCTGTGCCAGTGTCTCACCACCCTCACAGGAAAAAGCTTTTTCTTAATATTTAGCCTAAATTTCCCCTCCTTCAGCTTGAACCTGTTACCCCTTGTCCTATCACTGAAGTTCCTAACAGAGTCCCTCTCCAGCTATCCTGTAGCCCCTTCAGATACTGAGAGGCTGCTATAGCTGTGTACAAAGAACCAATTTGTTCATTTTGGTACATAAACATAAAATGCATGACTTTTGCTTGACACTGCTAACACAGAGCTGCAATGCCAAAACTGAAGGTGAAGCATGGTAAATCAAAGATCAGGCACTGATACAGAGTTTGGGATTATCACCTCCAGAAGCTAAAAGCTCAAGAACACGCTGAGGAATATGTTTGGCTCCAACTTGGTGGGAACAGAAACTACTAATTCCTCATAAAAAACATTTCCTGTGGCATGATTTGGCTTCCTTGTGGGAATCTAAAAGCAGGTTGAACTCTAGTTAACTTTGGAAAGCTCACAATAAAAGGTACAATTGCACAGGAGCTCCATAGCTGTATATTAAGAGCAGATATTCTGCAAACTTCGCAAGTTTGCCCATCAGTCTTCCTCAAAACTTTACATACATACTTAAGATTAAAATTTTATTTGGAGATGTCATTTCACTTTACTGCGAATCAGTACATCAGCTCTTCTATAAGTGCACTCAGTTGCTCCCTGAAGAGAGAGAAACTTAGCAGTGGTATATATATTTCCTGCTCATTACACTGTAAAAACCCTTGGAGAACTGATACATTGATCAACACAAGTCAGAAGTGCATCTTTGCTTTAATCAATACATTTGTGTGTTGTGGACTGGCTAATGGCAAGTGTCAGAGTGCCCACCTGTTTGGAATAATTGCAGGATACAAGCATTAGCCTATTGAAAGAATGCATTTATTGGGCACAAAGAAAAATTTATGATCTTCAGCTATACAGCCTGTGCAATAACAGTGACTGCCAAGCAGAGAAAAGATAGTACAGCTATATTAAAATAGCAGGTAAATCTGGAGTCTGGGGTTTGCTCCAGGTATTTAAAGACCTGAGCAGAGCATAATGAAGGAACAGATGTACCACTTCAAGCCAGTATGGTACATGAGTAGCCTCAGAGGAGCGTTGGAACACAAAATGAAAAGAGATACAACTCTGATCAAAAATATATATCCAAAAGCTCAGAAAATACACATGCCTGCTTACAGAGACCCTCTGGATGGAGTCTTCAAAGTTTGATATAGATATACCATAACTCTAATTCATGTCACTCCCTCAGGGTAGGATACCTTTTTATGCTCTTGTAAATTATTTTATATCTTAAAATAGCTTTTCCAGGTGAACTGAAATGCTTTGTGGTGCTTTTAAGTACTCTGATACTTCTGACTGGCCATGTTTTTTTTTTTTATTTTAAGCTCACAGGAGGAGGACCTCCCATTTTTTGTTAATCCTATAAACCAGGAGATATAAAGTTCTTGCTGTAGATGAAGTTAGGTTGCCTTTTTGGAATGCAGGAATTAAATATTTCCCAGGAAAGCACCCAACCACAACAGTAAGGTCGTTCTAAGGTGAGATGCTTTCAGTGTTTTCTATTGCTACTCCAAGCAGCTTATTTCCTTACTCAGCAGGAGATAACTATTGTCTGGTGGTTCCACATCTCACTTGGTAGAGGCTAAGGCTAACTTCTGGTACTCTGAGGCACAAATGACTTTCCAAGCAGAACAGAGGAGACTTAGAGCAGCTGAGCTGCCTGCAGCCTTGGACCAGCCCAGACCACTTGCCTACAATAGATACAAGAGATGGCCACATGCATCCTGACGTATGAAGAGTCCAACATGAGGCAGCATGTGTTGGACTGAGCTACCCTAGATATTTCATATGGTTTTAGGGTTGAGCCCTGAAACTACAGCTGCCAAAGCTGAATCACTATGGCCAAGGGAAACATAAATTACAGGAAACGTCACCTGAGGAAAGCAGATGGTCAGGTGCCAGTGCCCTGAATGGGTGTCCTGACTTCTCTCAAAAGAGCCTGACACAGAAATGAAGAGTTGTTTGTTCTGAAACTAGCTAAATTTGTGTTGTTGTAAGAGAATCTCTTTCCATGTCGAAGCAGCTAAATGAATGTATTTTCCCAGTTTGTTTAATATGAAGTGTTTCTACAGCCCTGTCTCAGAGGTCAGAGCACTGTGGCTTTCTCCTGGCCCAGTCAGCTAGATCACCTTATTGGGTCAGAGCAGGAAGACTAGGACTTATAAATCTCTGTTCTTAATGTGCTTAGGACTAGGGACCTGTACTAAGTTTGTCACATTCTTTGTACAGATAACAAAAATGGGTATTTGAGATTGTTCTCTGAAACCTGATGCATTGAGGTTTTGTAGTAGTGCCATAGAGATGAAGGTAACACCTGGTCTTGGGAGGACCCCTCTTAATTACAGGTTAAGAGCTGACACCTGAAACCAGACCCAGCACCTTAGATTTAGTCCTCAAAATAAAACCAAATGGGTAATAGTAGCTCAAGAAGCTCATGTTAGAGAAGTTAGTGGGGTAACTGTTCTTCATATTAAAGTAGGAAAGCAGTGGTAAGGAAGTGTAATATTGAGTAAGGGTTTTTTGGTTTTGTTTGTCAGGAATTTTTAAAAAACTTCTACTTGTTATCTGATACTTTTTTTCTGTTCTTTTTAGTTGCTTATAGCCACACTGAGGTTAGATACATATATATAACAGAAATTTACTCACTCTAATGTGTCTTCTGAGAATATCAGAGGTTGAGGTACTATTGCTGTAACATAGAAAATAAATGTAGTGCCATTGTTATAGTATGTAGGTATAGGAAAGTAAGACTGAATTGACAAAGCAGCAAAGTGACTCCCTTACTCTGTAGTTTTGTTGTTTGCATGAGAAGCCCTTTAAATACTAGTGTTAACCTAGCTCTCTTCTCACACTCAGCTAGTGAGCTGTAGGCTGATGCACTTATTCTTAAGCAAAAGCCACCCCCTTTGGAGTGCTGTGGTGTTTGTGCTCATTGAAAAGAACTCTTTGGGACTTGCTCTTAGTACAACTGTCTCTCTCAGTACAGAGACCTTTGGGGTCTGAGGCAGGCTTTCACTAAATGTAAAAATGTTTGAGGAAGGTGGCAACGAGTAGCCCAAAGAGACTACATTTTTTGCTGCTGAGCTAGATGAACACTGACAAGCTGAAAGAACTTCTTGTGTATCCAAGAGGAGTAGCATAAGGTTAGATGCTGATTGACATGGGTTCTGGGAGATATTTCAGATACACAGTCTGTGGACTCAGTCTGGGGAAATATTCAGCTTTTGTCTTTAGGCTGTCCATAGTAGCACAACTAACACAGAAACTCCAGTACTGATTTAGTGTTCAGTTGTTCACATGAAGTTCAATGCTTCTGTTTGGATGCTCTGCTTTACAGTATTGTATACAATTTCAGGTGGGATCTATGCTGACCAGGTGGATGTAGAATCTGTCATGTGCCTTCTGTATCTTAGCAGTTGTCACAAACTTGATAGAAATCCCTCTAGTTACTGAGGTAGAAAGCTGGGTTGAGAAGGTGGGATTTTAGGTATGGTTAATTAGAAGAGGTGCACCCTTACATCAGCTAGGAGGAGATGGTTGTTTGGTTTGTCACACCCTCCTTTCCTTTGACTGCTCTTCTCCATTTGCTTCTACAGTCTAGTCTGTACAGATAGGCATCAGGTAGTGCCTGATGATGACACCAGCAGGTTGTGCTTGGGAGGCAGTTAAGTACACAGGGAGATCTAGCTTAGAATCCAGGATTGGACAAAGCATGATGTCAAACACTGAGGTGCTCATTTCATTGGTGTCTGTGAGTGATGCCTGCCCAGGGAGAAGGCAGTCCAGGGGCACAGCCTCTGCAGCCTGAAGAGACAAAGGGAACTTGCAACCTCTTTTCAAATTCTCAGGAAGGTGTTTCCTGCTTGATGTGCACCGGGCATAGAAAAGCCTATTACAGGCCATGTAACTCCTGTAGGAATCTATACTTCTCTTTAGAGAGTTTGCCTGAAGTATTTAGCCACTCTTGTATATCTGGAGTTACCATATGAAATTGGAAGCTCACATTGCACTGTAAATGTGACCCTTTGTCAGCCTGTAACATTTATTAAATTCATCCATTCTATTACATTTCATTACATTACATTTCATTACATTTTCTTATATACCTTTTACAGAACCCCCCACATTTCACTGATGGATGATTCCCAAGAAGCAAGACAACTTTTCAGTGTGGCTTAAAATCTGTTTGCTCTGTGAGTCCATGACAATCTGCTCAATGTTCACCTCTGGAACTAGATAAGGAATCATTGTCATAGTTATTTTATAGAATTATTACTGATAATTTGTTAATATTGAAATCTGACCCTTTTGGGACATGCCCTGTGTAACAGAATCTTTCGTTACATTGTCTTACCTAAGTTTTACACAAAACCTCAATCCCACTGGATGGATGTTTCCCAAGAGCTGGGACAAGTGTTTAATGACAGAATAGTTGCCATAGGGGTTTTACAGAATTACATTTTAGCGTTGTTGATGCGTTCAGTTTGGAAATTGCCTTTACAGGCAAGCTGAAAAAGGGAGATTAAATCCGAATTCGTTTTGACACCTCTGAAACATTCTTCTTTGGAAATGCAAAGCACTTTTCTCTTAGCAAACCTCTGGAAAGACCAAGGCTCTGCATTTAAAGAACTTGAGCATCAGTTGTTTAAACTGCAAGATAACTCAGAAGCACAGGTTTATGAGCTTTATTTTCATCAATTTATAAATACATACATAAATACAAGTTTAGAATTATTTTCTTCATTTTGAGATAAACTCAACAGTGTTTCATAGCTTTTCTCTGCAGTGATATGCTCCAAAATGCTCTGTGTGGAAGCTGGACGAAAACAAAAGTAGAGAACTGTCAAATGAATGACTGCCGTATTCAGTAACCTGCCTCTGACAGTGGCCAATAATAGATGCTCAATTGAGAACTGAAAAAAAGGACCAAAGTAATCCTATCCAACAAATTAAGCAGCGTAGGGACTGTTTCTGCAAGATGTTTCTCTGATTTGAACATCAAATACTCTAAGATCCAAAAGAAAAATTTGGTGCAGTCAATAAGACTCTTTCTCTAATCTGTACAGAAATAGATACATTGTGTACAGTTTCTCTGTCCTGATTTCCATGGATTTTCAGCTGCTAGACACCCAAACTGAACAAGAGGCATGTGGTCTCAGTCAGACCTCTAGATCTGAGGGGAACTGCAACACTTGAAAGTCCAGAGTGCCAAACTGTCATGAAGTAGGAGTAATGCTCTCCCCTTCCCACCCAACATCATCTACAGACACAGAGGGTTTATGTTGCCTGAGTCCGGGCAGGTCTAGAAATGCTGGAAACTTAAAATCAAGAGGGTCACTGCAAGTTTGTGCCCTCTCTCTCATCAGGTGACCTCATCTGCCAGAGCTAATAGGACCTTTTAACATGGATGATCATTCTCTTTCTCAAAGCTGTAGAATAAAGGAGTTGAGAGAATTTTGTTTTGTAGGTGATGGAGTCAACTTGTTAATATAAGGTCTTACAAGTGAAATCCTGTTTTGAAAACATTCACCCCCATTTTCATCTCATCTCCTGACTTTCGTTCCACCTTCCATTCTTTGATGACTGGAACACTTTGCTGTTTACAACATTTATAGCCAAGGCTAACAAGCAGTTGTTGTCAGACAAGCAGTGGATAGAGGATCTCCTGACATTCTATCACAGAAAAAAGTCACTTTGGGGGAACCAGTCTCCCAAAAGAACACCAGTCCTTAGAGGAGCTGGGTCAGACACGGTTGGCAATGAGCACTCAAATGAGCCACCAGAAAGTGGTGACTCCAGAACCTGCAGATGCCTTCTAGCCTAGTCATATAGCCTTGCATTAGCTCTTGAGAACTTAGTTCTGTCCTCAGGACAAGTGTTTGCCAAGAGGACAGTGACATTAATTGGGAAAACTTATTTTTCAGGCAAAGATCCCTTTTAGGTCTGCATCCTATTTTATTTTCTTCCCTCCAACAAGGCCTTTTTCAGGCTAATCATAGGAAATTCAAGGTGAACTGCTTAGCAAATACAGGACAGTGAATGTTCTCCTGGATAACCTTGCTCAGGGACACATGTTGTCAGGGCTGTTCATGTAGACAGGATTTCAGGTTGATGTTAGCTTGTGATGGAAATTTTCCTCACTGCCACATTCCAGAGGTACAGCTCTCAGTTGCAATACTATTTCTGTTTCTCCTCAGCATGAGAGAAACAACTAGAATCCTGGCTTGCAATCTGTCTCACTAATGTTTAAGCTAGTGTTCACAGCCCTGAGGGCTTGTAGGCAATTTAATTACATTCATTTCATAATTTCAAGTGATGGTATTTTGTAAACATTTTTAATGTATCATCATTAATATGCTAAGGAAAGAAATCTATTTCTGCCAAGAAAGAGGAAATAAATCTTCACTATCTCTTTGGTCCACTAGTTTACATTTAGAATAGAACACCTTTTCTGAAAAGCTGTTGGAGACATATGCTCCCATTATTATCTCACAGTGATTTATCGCTAACTCTAAAATAAACATTATATCCAAGTTACCTGCTTGCTACTGCCCTTACTATACCATTTCAGAATATCTTAAAGAACCAGCATGTGAACATTGATGTGGGTTTGAGGTGTAATTTTTTGCCTTCACTCTGTTTATGTATTGTTGCCACACATATTTGTTCAGATTTTATTAAGTAAGAGGGAGAGAAACAAATAAAAACGGAATTGCCAGCTGAAATCCTAGCTAGAGAAGGCAAACTTGCATGGAGAAACCAGTACTGAAATCTCCTTATTGGAAGGATGCTGAGTTGAAAAATTTTTGTGTACTAGGGGATAGGGAAAACTCACTAAGATGTAAGGTATGTTATACCCTAAAGGCTGAGAGGATCTTTTCACCTACGTATTTGGGGCTGGGTGAGCCAGTGCAGCCCTCAATAGCTAGAAACAGGCATAGAACATGGTCTAAGATGTAATTCTGCTCTCAGCTGCCCAGAATCTCCCTGTTTGTGAACTGGGTCATCTGTTCTTCACTTTCCAGGCACTTCTGTTTTCATTAGAGCTGAGAAGAAGGTGTTCTCCTGTAGCTGAAAGATCAAGGTGACCCAAGGCATGAGACAAGTGGAACCTGTAGTCTTCTGTCTTAGGATGTGGCGCCTGCCTCTTGCTTAACAAATCACAGGCTGCACCCACTTCAGAGGAACAACTCCATTAAATTATAGGTATTTACTTCTATTTGAGATAAGAGCTCAGTACGAGGGATCTATATAAGGGATCCTGTTATGCCAGAGCTGAGTAAACCAAGAATAATTAATAGTTCCACAATAATTTACTTCGAGTTGAGGTTCAGGAAGAGAGTATAACAAAGAAGAGGGTGAGGTTGGGGGAAGTTATACCTGTGTGGCTACATTCTGAAACACAAAGATGACTAAACACCACCTGAGTACTTCCTGATGGCTGATCTTATTTATTTTGGTTTTAAATGTTTGATCTATGTTGCAAATCTAATTCTCACACTCTGTATGGAATTAGAGCTCAATTAAGGAGTTTAGTCACAAGATACATCATTGCCCCAGCTTGACAGATGAGGGGAAAGAGGGAGAAAGGTCACTACTCAGCCCTTCGTTACTGTACTGTTTTCTCCTTTGTTTCTGGTGATCACTGCTGCAGTAAAATTTGTTAATGGCTATGTGAAGGACACTGGGCAAGCTGGAATACCTCTGTTCTTTCACTAAAAACTTCAGCCAGTGTCAGTAATTCTATCTTTAAGTGTTTTTCCTAAATGTCTTGGCAGTAGATTAAACCTGAGCATTTAAGATACTTGTCTCCCTTTTGGGAAGGCTGTTTTAGGCTCATAAATGTCGTTCACTGCATGAAACTACTAAATCCTGCTCTGTTCTGTGCTACCAGTTTGTTCAGAGGTTGTTCAGAGAACCCCACAGAAATTCTGGCCAGCTATTTTAAAAAATAATAATTAATTGTCATTGGGCATAAAACTCTGATTTTGTGCAGTGGAGAGTACTGCTCTAAGATTATTAGGACAGTACTTCATTATTTTAAAGCATTGAGAAGAATTGCCTTTTTTACCACATTTAATCTGGTGTATGCAAATTCAAAACCTGAAGGATTGCCTATAGATATTTGCCAGATATAGCATAAATAATGCCATGAAGTCCTAGAGCAATGTTATGTCTTGCCCTGTGTAGCATATTTATTCACTTCAAATGTTTCCTATTTTTCAATATCATCTCTCTAGTTATTTTATCTGGTAGACCTTTAGTATAAAATACAGACGTGCAGCATGGAATACCACATAGGTTTTCCTGGCAAAAATGCTTGTAGCCTGTTAGAAAACAGGAGCTGATGTTCAAAACAGTTAGTATGTGGCAGTGCAAGGTGGGGATTTGGGAGTTTAAGATCCACTCTAATTATTCACTAGACCAGTATGTTTCTGTCATCTTCACCAATTCAGAATAGCACTTGGAAAAAACAAGTGACCCTCACTATCATATGTAATGTGGTGGCTTAATTGGCAAGAAGAGGGTGAAAAGTAGGCTAGGTAAACCCTTTGAGACTGATGGAGCATATTTCAGTGGCTTCATCAAGGTAATGTTCCCCAGGTGATTGAAAGCAGCAAATATTTCATCAGGAGAAAATACAAAGATGCTTCAACTGCAGACCCCCAAACAAATTATTACAAACACATTTTTTTTAAAGAGCCTTTCATATCCTACACATCTAGAGGAAAAGAAGAAGAAAATTATTAATTTTAATACCCATTAATTATGGTGCTAGTGTACCTAAAGATAACTTGCTTCTGCAGCCAGGTTTCACTCAGGTTTTCAGTTGTAATACATATTTGCTTTCATCAGAGGAGGGAAGTAGTCAGCAAGTATTTTTGTCCAGGTTCCAGTCTGGAGCAGAAAAATTACTGAAGTACCCTTAATTTCACGGTCACAGAGCTATCTGTATCCATCAGGCTCAGAAAAGCTCACGTTCCTTAAATATTCAATTTACAGTTGGCTTCCTGGGCCACACACGATCAGCGATGTCTCTTCCCAGAGTTAATTCTTCTAACAAGGCTGATACAATTTTCATTCCTGAATCCAATAAATAAATAAAGAGTACAAGGGGATGTTTCAATTACACAAGTCTGTCAACCTATACAAAGAATGAAACTCTTCTTAAACTGACTGCTATGGGGCATGTTAATTAGTCATCACAATGAAGGGTTCCATTAGCCAGCAGGTGCATGTAGGATAATGTTAAAGGAATATATATGTATGGAGTCTCAAATCTAACCATCTTATTTGCAATCTGTTACTGAGCTGGAATTTAGTTAAACATCTTGAAGATGTACAAAAACACTGGTAGAGGAGGCACTGGCTCTTAAGTAATTGGCAGCAATGCTGGCTCATTAGAATAGCTTCTCATCTGATGTGCCAAATGTGCCCTGTGTTGAGCTGTTCAATAATCAGCAACCAATTGTTCCTCTTTTCCCATCACTCAGCATGACAAATCAGTGATATTAACCACATGGGTTAAGGCCAATGCCAGTCATTGTTTACATCTCAGGTTAACCTATTCTCTTTCAATCGATACAAAGTCTCTAGAAATACAATGCCAATAGACTGGTGGTGTAGTCTTTGTAAAAATCACATGACTTCCCCACATTTCAAAAAGAAACCAATAAATTATAGGTGTATGATACAAATGGTGGTATGAAACTGGCTATATTTAACTTGAAAAGTACAGGGACCACACTCCTGAAAGGAACAGGTTGCTGCATTTGCCAATGCCCAGCTTGTAGGAAATACCAAAACCTAGAGCTTCAGAGGAACACAGGATAAAAAGCCCACATGGAGGAGGTCCCTTAGCTTTTCTCACACTGAGTCAGCTTGTCAGTAGCACATTGACCTGGATAATGCCCAAGCCCTTCTCCTAAGTGATTGGAGTTAAAGGATGAGCAGTCCAAGGTATCCTTTCTTGCATGTGTTACTTCCTGTTGGTTGGCACTGGATTTCAACAGCTGTTGCTCATCTCTTATTCAGTTCAGTTAGGTTTCCCTCAAGCTCACAGCCTTCCCTAGCTGAATAATTTAGTAATCTGTGCATTTTATCCTCTCAGTGCTCACCTGTGGTCAAAGACCACTGATAAATAAGGAAAGCAAGACAATATGTTATTCAAATAGTAGTATTTGCTGCCTTACTGTGCCCACATTAGCCATGAGAGCAAGCGTCTGTTCACTCTTACCCACAGCATATTGCTGATCATCCCTCAGTTCTGACAGGGAGCAGCACTGTGCTTTTCCCTCTTTCACTTCCTAACTTCAACAACAGCATCTCATAGACATGCAGCAATGATACAGTGAGTCTAGTATTTACTTGAGAACAATTAAATCCCATATTCTTCTTATCTCTTCAGTAGTTTTGTAAGCAATCATGATAGAAATCCAGAAAGTACCATGACTATCACAAATTGAAAATACTGATAATATACTCATGTATGCATACCAAATCCTGCTGATTCTGTCAGTTTGGAAAGAGCTGCAGGCTAAGTGGAGCAGGGTGACGTGCTCTGAAGGTAGCTGAAAGGACGTGAGTCATAATTCGAAAGAGGCTGGAGAAAAGGACAAGGAAAAGTTGCAGGTAATATTAGACATTTCGTGAGATTTCTGTTCCTAAACAATGTGCAAGCTTTGACAAAGAGGCCTTTCTCTTGTTCTGCACATGATGTTTGTGATCTGCTGCATCTTGTCCATGCAGCCAAGGACCCAGCAACCTTTCAGCTTATCTACTTCAATGCCCAGCTTTCCACTTTAAGCCAAAATCCTGCAGTGGGTTACCTCCTGAAATGAGCACCTGCCATTGTTTTCTCTCCACCTTTGCTTGTGGTGGTAACAGAGTAACCCAATGAGCAAGGGAGGGCTCCTCCAGTAGTGCCTAGGCATGAGGGTCTGACTGCAGGCTGAGCAGTAATGCAGCAGTGGTTATCTAGAGGGAATCTCTCACTGTCGCTCCTTGTCTCTCCATTTTTTCCCTCCACTCCCTTGTCCCCTCTCCATTATGTATAAATATAGTAACTTGATGCCAAAAGTTTTTTACAACATTGTGTTTTGTCTAAATTTTGACTTAATTTCTTGCTTCATCTCTGGCATGCAAAGGTTTTGTTACACTGCTTTTGGTTACTATCTGTCCTTTACATAAAGGGAGTTAAAATCTATATATCACATTTATTTCTGTAGGATAGACACTAGAGAAAATAAAAGGCAGAACACAGATGCTCCAAAGATTCACTAAATACACATAGGGACTGTTATTAAAATTATGTTCATCCAGACTCACACTGGGCTCCCTGGGCACAGCTGGGCTCCCTTGTGCAGTACACACAGTACCACTGTGGGAAAATACAGTCCAGAGGGAATTTCTTTGCTTAGGATGGAAACAGCATAACGAATACATCCTGAGATGGTCAGGATAGCTATTACTGTGCCGTGGCAAGCTTGGGCATTTCAATGTCTAGCCATTTCTCCTTTTGTAACAGCTCATTTTATGTACAGTTCATCATTGTACCACTGACCTTTTCTTTTCTGACTTACACTGATGACATCATGAAAATGACAAGATTACCAGGAGCGATGGAAATAGGTGCTTATCATTGTACAAATTAGCAAAGAGCTGGCAGCAACAGGAACATGATAGGCTGCTACATCTACTCTGGTATAGGTGAAAAAACCACATACCAATCATCTAAAATAGGCAATCAGAATTCAGTCAGGGACAAAAGCTCCTGTTTGTCCAGGAGCTTCTCTGGGAGTGTGGGAGCATCCAGATGAAAATGTTTGATTGCCATCTATTACAACATGGCATTAAAGCTGTTTTCTAGCTTCAGTAGATAAATAGCACACTTGCTTATCAATATCTCCTATTTTAAATGTGGAGCTTAAGCATATTTTCTGGGCAGGATTTCAGTGATTACATCCACATAACAACTCATTTTAATTCCCTTACTCAGTTTTACACTTATAGTAAGCACTGACATGCTCTAACTGTATTTCACGGTGGTTTTAAAGTTCTCATAAGAATATAGTTCTTGTACTATCATTTGAAATGCATTGATATTCCTGTGCTGTTAGTCTTGACTCAGCATAGTAATTATTATTAGGCTTGTTGCAAAGCTTAATTAGTAGATTCATACTCATGGTAAAAGTTAGGCATGGTCTTAGTACCATATTCAGCTGGGGTCATGGAAACATAACTATGCCTGCTGATTTACTAGGATAGTGCTGCAGAGTGATTAAAAGAGTTAAATGGATGTCAGCTAGGTAAGAGATAGGGAAGATCACACAGAAACCAATACTCGTGTAATCACACTCTGCCTATGATGGGAATGAAAAGGATATTTTGCATTGGGTAACTTAGGTGATCTGCCAGTCCAAGAGACCTCCTCTGCCTTGTATTCATGTCACCACCATCCAACCCCCAAAAAAAAACCCAAACAGAAAACAAGGAAAACAAACCTGGATTCTGTTTACAAATTTGGGGGGTTTTGTAGCCTTCTTTTGCCCTGTGTTCCTACCACATGTGCATGTGATGTCAGTGAGATTGAACAAGCTGTACTGGGTAGCCCAGTGCTCTATGTCTTTATCATCAGAAAAAAGATGGCAGAGCAGCATCTGTTTCCCTGACTGCAGACATTCTGGTACTTTATCTGTATGTGCATAGCTGGAGGCTATGCTAGATCTCTTTGCTCTTGCGGTTTGGTAATTCCAGTAGCAGGTAGCTTTGGCAGCAATTCATATCCGTAATTGTATTCATGACTGTCTCTCAGTGAAGTGGCTATGCTTATTTCTATCTACGATACTTTTATCCTAATTGTATAACTGGAGCACACTAATATCCAGCATGACTCAAACTACAGACTAGGTGATGGCTTTCATACCAGTGTGCCACGTCATGGATTTCCTACTGCTTCTAGGTCTCCCTGCAGATAGCAAAAGAAACCTATAGGCTCCCTGCCTGGGTTGACATCTCCCTGGGAAGTGGCTCCATACAGCTGCTCAAGATAATTGGCATATAGAGGGAAGGACAGATCAAGGGGTTTGGAGAGATACCAGTTTTAATGTAGGCAGGCTCTCATCTTTTTCTTCAGTCAGTGAAAAGGGAAAGGTTCCTTCCATACACAGTTCCTGCTTTTCAAATTATTAAGTGACTTCTCCAGGCATCTCAATTCCCCTTGAGTTTTAAATTTTTTTTTAAGCAGGCAGATAAAAATTAGCTAGCTATGACTATGTAAGCATTAATGAATATCAGGAGTCTTCATGCAAACCAGACTAGTAAAACCAAACTTGGAATTACCAAAATTCATCAGAGTACTGTAGTTAAATGCAAGATAATCCCCAAATTCACCAATACATGAAAGTCAGTACCTTTCAGAAAATGTGTCCAAATCTGTGGCACACTTCCAACTTTCTGAACTCAGTCAAATTTGATGTTGGTTAAAGTGCTTAGAATAGCACATAGGGGATGTTTAATGCAGAGCACTTCAGGCTTTCACTCTATATCTGACAAGAGATGCTTCTATTTGGGCTCTTCATTTGTCTTCAGAAAAATGTGGGTGTGAGACTCTTTCCATCACACCCCATACAAGCAGCCTTGACAGACTCACTTCCCAGGCTAGCAGGAGGCTTTTGGAGATCCCTCACTGTATTTATTACTTGTAAAGATCCTATTGCATTGTCAGCACTTAGCATGAGATAGTAATTCTGGAGCCAGACACTCCCATCACAGGCCACAAGTCACTTCTATTGATTTCAAATACAATGCTGCTTTTATCTCCACCCAGGACGGAGTGTGGTTAGGTCACCCTCACTGTGTACATCATTTGAGTAACACAAGAAAAGTAACATAGTGGAAAAAACTTATATGAAGGCAATGCTACTTTGTACTAATCCCTAGAATGGGGCACATAAAAAAGATTTTTTTTCATTTGAGAGATTAATCCAATGAAATAATGAGGGTATTGTCACTGCCTTAATATGGGTGGAATATTCTAAATTGTCCTCTTCGATTTGCCAGTCTTTCGAGCAGCTGGTTAATAGTAACTACCCTTCATTGACAGCAAGTAACCAATAGTTAAGTCTTAACCTCAAATTAACTGTGTGGAAAATAAACACTTTCAGAGAAGAAGATTGTCTCTAAAAAGTCTAGTATGATCAAGTTCCTTCACCACAATCAGAAGAAAGAGAAAAATGTATATGGAGTGAGCACAGATACCACATCACCATGTGAGTCAGTGAGGCTGTTGAGGAGAACACATTTTAGATTGTTGCACATGATTTGCTTTCTGAATGACTAATGGTGGCAGGGGAGGATTAGAAGGGGTTCTTTATCTATATACATTATTAAAAAAAAGAGGCTATTATTAATGCAGCAGTAGAATCTTAAGCTACAGACAGACATTAGACATGGCTGCTCATAGCAGGACCCAGATGCCAAACTAAAAAAGATACATAATGCTTCCCATAGCAGCATCTGGCTTTTTGGCAGAGTCTACACACTTGGGCATTGATGACTCTGGATTTGCTCTGCAGTCTTTCAAACAGTTGGATTGCAGTGGCCCTGGGCAAAACTGCAGAACCTTTTCCTCCATAGCACATCATTTCACATAGCATTTCACAAAAGGATTACCACTGAAAATGAACATAGTCTGTGCAATTAGTCTGATAATTAAGACTTAAGTACTGGACAGAGATCAAAGTGCTTGTAATCTGCAATAAAGTTCCCAGAGTTGTAAGGATTTTCAAAATGTTAGCTTGTGCTTTATTGCACCTTCCATTTATTGTGTACCCATGATAGCAGCAAACACATTTTCTCAGTGGATATCAGCATGTATAACTGCAACACCTGTTACTACATAAGCCTGGTGTTTCTCACAATATGATTACTCTGTCAACGACTGCCATAAAAGGTGGCATCTGTATTCATCAAAAAGAGTTATCAATAAATGTAAAGCCATACAACAATTAGAGATCTCCAAGGAAGAACAAATCCAACCAAAAAAAAATGTCAATGACTCTATTTAATTACTAAGATTGTTAATCAATAAAATGCCTTCATAACTTTTAATTAAATTTTTATTTGAACTGGATGTTTAGAGAATCTGATTCTTTGTTTTTGTTTCATTTAGCAGTTACACTACTAAAGTACTGGTAGCATCTGTGAACAACCGTCCTCAGGGGGACACTTCATGTCTGTAACTGCATTTTGTCACCTACAGAGGGTGTTAAGAATCTTGTTAAAAATAAAGGAAATAGTTAGGAGACATCTCACTGTAGCCATTATTATAGTGCAAATTACCAGGT
>NW_008689044.1:34851-35373 GCF_000695815.1 Acanthisitta chloris | reverse complement strand
TGTCAGGAAATCAACCATACAGCAATTCATCATGGCCTAACACTAGCTCTAAAACAAAACCTTTTAAAAGGCATTGTTTTATGAAGTAAGGGATATTATCCTTTTTTCTTTTTTTCCTTTTTTTTTTTTACAGCAGTGAATAATGATAACAAGGAGAGTGGTTCTCTCATGAAAGATATAAAGATGTAATGATGAAAAATGTCAATTATTTTATCACACAAATCTACAGGCAAGATAAAAACCAGAGAGAGGGTGCTATTATTGAAGGAGGCCATTGCTCTATATTAGCTCACCTTTATTTTCATTTTCATTTCTGAATACACACTCTGATTTTTGCAGTCCTTGTTCAGACAAAAAATGGCAGGATTTATAGATCACTAGCCCAGTCGCTAGAGGCTCCGTAAGATGTCATCATAGAACCACAGAACTTTAGGGATTGGAATGGATCTTACAGATCATCTAGTCCCAACCCCCTGCCATGGGCAGGGACACCTCCCACCAGAGCAGGTTGCTCAAGGCCTC
>NW_008689044.1:17515-34550 GCF_000695815.1 Acanthisitta chloris | reverse complement strand
TTTGTGGCCTGCTCTGGACTTACTCCAACAGTTCCATGTCCTTCTTACATTGAGGGCACCAGAACTGTGTGCAGGACTCCAGGTGGGTCTCACAAGGGCAGAGTAGAGGGGGAGAATCAAATGTCGTTTGATTACTGTCATGGTACTCATAATGTCCTGAAAATATAAAATTTTCCTTTCAGGATTTTTTTCTAAGGGCTGTCTTGATGCTAATTGTAACACAGATTGCTGTTGTACTGTTAAGGGATATTGGAAGATATTGTTGCCATTTCTCTTATTGGCAAATAAATGTTATCTGCCTCTTTGACTTCCAGGTTTAACTACTTGGTAACTGCCTTCTGATGTTGACTACTGACAATGATTCTCCACTGCTGTAGTGCCACTCAGCTGTACTCTGCTATAAAATGCTGTTTTCATGGTGCACTGTCTGAGGAATGTCATCACTGCTGTTTTGGAGTTTGTTAGCTCACCCTCATAGTTATGTCAGAGCACTGGACACAAAACTTGATCTTTTATGAAGCAGCTAAAATTGTACTTGAGGATGGGGTGGAACCAAACACAAAACCCCTCCAAACCACCAAAAGACAGAACCAGTCAGGAAAGAACAGTTTGCATAGGCCAGTAGTGTTTTCTTGGTTAATTCTGGCTGGGTGAAGTGGAAGGAAAGGAGCACAGTTTGCTAGAGGTAGCCATCCTTAAAATTTTCTTTTGCAAAGAGACGAAGTAGAAAAACACATACTGTAAACCTGCTGTTCGGAGGCCTGGTTGGTGGCCAGCATCCCCACAGCTCTAAAACAGCTTTGTAGTACTTAAGAAGCAGAAATCTGGCAGAAAAGAAGGTGACCAAAAACCTCTCCTTGTATTCCGTAGGAAAACGTTACAAGAATTGCCAGTAACCAGGGATTGCATTGGCATCAATAAATAAATAAATGTTAAAAGACAGTTGTCTCAGATTGAGGACATCCCATAAGTTTAAGTGATAGCTGGAAGAGCTGTGAAGATGATAAACAGAAATAGTAACGAGTAGAAGACTATATAAGATGGCAAGTTCAAGCGTATCTTGCCCCAGGCCTGGCAGTATTCAAAGCCAAAGGCCTTGAGCAACCTGGTTTAGTGGGGAGGTGTCCCTGCCCAGGGCAGGGGGTTGGGACTAGATGATCTGTAAGGTCCATTCCAACCCCTAAGATTTTATGATATCGCACTTTACTGAAGTCTCTGAAAGCTCTTGGTGTGCTATGCAGCTCTAGGTAAAATCATATGGAAGAATAATGCAATTATTGATTAATATTTTTTAATGGGGCTGATTGATGATTATATGGCAGAAAATTTAATTACCAGCACAAACTCCCATCAGGTTTGCATTGATGATACAGGGTTATATTTCTATCTAGCCTTAATGTACACCAAGGGCTAGTCCTTACTTGCAATGTTAGTGATATTTTCTAAAGACTTGTCAGAATGGAGCACTCACTTCTCCAGGGATATGAAAATACCCTTATGAACAGATAATAGCATCAATCACTTTTAGTATTTGGGTGTCAGACATGTATGAAAACCCTGCTAACTACCTTCGATAAAGAACTTTTAAAAATTACTCCTTGAAATATATATACATGTATTTTAATTCACAGGAGAACAGATTAAGAGAACACTCCTTCCATGACACATCAGATGAGGATCTGTCTTGTTGCAATGCTAAAAATTCTCAATCCATCAATTAAATGCAGATTCAGGGCACCATCTCATATTTCCTTGTCAAATAAATTATGCCTTACATCAAAGACCACACAGATTCCTACTTAACAAAACAGGGGTATGGCTGAACATATCATAAATGTGAAATATGAAAGAACAAAATGAGACAGCCAATAAAATGTAAGATTTGTAAGTCTTTGTCAGCACATACCTCAGAAACAGTGTTACCAGTACTCAGAATTGTGATTAAAGAAGTAGTCATAATTTGTCAATAATTTTCCACACAGATTCGAACTTTTTCATAATACAAATAAGAAAAAAATCTGAAGGGAATTAAAAGAAGAAAACTAGCAGATGGAATGGTGTTTAGATGTAAACATTTATTTATTTTCATATAAAGATATTTCTTTCTCTTTTTTTTAATTAAGAATTAAGCTGGGAAAAGGACGCATATTATAGAAGGACAAAGTTTGAAGATATACCATTAATGAGGATAGTCAAATGTAAAATCATAAATAGAAATTGCCTATGGCTGTCACAATATCTGTCTGGGCAATAAAATGGTAGTTGAAATTCATGACAATAAGGGCAAAATAACATGGTGAAAAGAAGTATATGGGCAAGTCAACTCTATGCAAACTAATACCACTCAAGGAAGAGATCTTGGATTGGGTTGTTTTATAAAACCATGAACTTGGTACTCATTAGTTTTCATAAAGCAAACTGTCAAGAATAATTTGGAAGGAGTTTTCAAAGAAAATGCCGAACTGATTAGACTTCTGATGTCCATATCATGGATATAGATATAGCTTATTGTTTCAGTAAGAGTATAGCAGAATGTTACAGCAGAACTGGGCTCTAATCAACATAAAAATACATTATTAATGTGTGCTTTCCTTCCAGAATGAATGTGCCTCATTTTGTTTTCATTTATTAGGAGCTCAGCATACTGAAGCAGCTTTTGCAGATGAAAACTCCAAAGATGTTCTGGCTAAAAAAGAGAATCAGCTAGAAGGGAAGAATTCTAAAGTATGCAAGTAATTAGACAATTATTTTTTAAGTGGTCTACTCAATATGGTGTACTTCATGGACAATTGGCTCCTGCCAATAGACTTTCACACTGATATTGTAAACAGATTATCATATGCCCCATTCTTTCATTCAAAATGAAGCTTTGTGGTATATAGCCAAAAACCAGCTCATTCAGACAAGCCAATAAACATCCTCAAAATCTCTTTTTTAATCTTTGGATGGATAGATGGAGTTAGTAATTCTCTATGAGCTCACTGTTATCAGCAGTGGTCACAAGATGCTATTAATCCTACATCAGCTCTGCATTGGGCTGATATGACCTGGCCTCCTGGACAAAACAGGCAGTAGAAATTCACTTCATGGTCCATGCATCAAGATTCTAAGTTCCTGGCAAGGTAACCTGTTTCTTCAGACTGACATTAAGCTTGATATAAAATCTTCAGATGAAGATGAATCTGCCATGTGGAAAAACTTCCAGTGTTTAAGTACCCTTTGCACTTTATTCTCACTCTATGTTTCACTGTCCTTTCTCTAGTCATTAGGTCTTTCTATACTTGTGTCACTAGCTTCACTGTTTTATAGATATCAGATGTCTTCATCCATAGATAATTATGGACCATGATCAAATTACCTCCTAACCAGCTGTGGATGAACTAAATAGATTGAGCTTATTCCAAATCTCTGTGGAAAAGTAGAATCCCAAGACTTTCTGTCTCAGAGATTTCCTGATACATCAACGTATTTCCAAAACGTGAGTACACCTCACATGGAACACTTGCCTCAGAAATAGATGTCATATGTATAACTACTATTACCAGCCTCCACATTTTTCCTAGTATTTCCATCTACATCTTGAAGAATCACATTAGGTCTGTCTTTGTCATCCTGTGACATCTTCTCCAGCTGCTTTTCAGCCATGACTTCCAAAGCTTTACAGCCCCTACTTTCCAAGCATCATTCTCCATCCTTCTATAAACTGGTGCATTGCACACAGCTCTTCATTATTTCCTTTGTTTCACTTTTCTCTTACTCCTCATACCCAAGGAAATATCACATGAAAAAACCCAACCCTTCCTGCAAATTACAATAAAGCAACACATGAATAGATGGTATCTGCCCTAAGTTGTTGAAATGCAATCACTATTACTTTCTCCACCAATACAACAATATCTTGCAGTTGAGAAGGAAGTGTGATAAAAGGAATACATCATGAGGTGGAAAAAAGCCACTTCATTTCTTAATTATGCTGTGAAATTTTTTTTTTTACTATTTCCTTCACATTTCATCGTAACTAGATGAGTGAACACAGCATACATAGATTTTCAAACATAAAAGAAGCATATAAAATTGTGCTAATGATAGTGGTGGTGGGAATAGAAAGGAGATGGCAGTTCAAGACATAGATTCATTAATCAAAACTCTTTGAGGTCATGTACACAGGAACTTGCAGAATGTAGGTCTCTTTTGGCAACCTGACCTGACTTTGCTATAAGGTTCATGTGAAATATGGGTGATTTTCTTTTTTTTTCCCCGAACTGGAGATCAGACATAGAATCATAGAATTTTAGGGGTTGCATTGAGCCCCACCCCCCCCCCCGCCATGGGCAGGGACACCTTCCCACCAGACCAGGATGCTCAAGGCCTCACCCAGCCTGGCTTTGAACATTGCCAGGGTTGGGGCAGCCACTGCTTCCCTGGGCAAGCTGTGCCAGTGTCTCACCACCCTCACAGGAAAAAAACTTTACCTAATATCTAGCCTAAATCTCCCCTCCTGCAATTTGAACCCATTACCCCTTGTCCTATCACTGCAGTTCCTAACAAAGAGTCCCTCTCTAGCTCCCTTGTAGCCCCTTCAGATACTGAGAGGCTGCTATGAGGTCTCCATGCAACTGCATGCAGTATTCCAGGTGGGGGTCTCACGAAAACAGAGGGGGAGAATCACCTCCCTTGACCTGTTACCCACACTCCTTTGTATGCAGCCCAGGATTCCATTGGCTTTCTGGGCTGTGAGCTCACACTGCAGCTCATGGTGAGTCTCATATTCATGAATGAATTTGGCTATATTGTTCAGCAGCATGCTACACCATCCTGGTATCTTCAATCACATTAAAGTCAAAAATTTTTGCTCAGAGAGGCAGCAATGTATGTGTCTATGTGGTGGAGATGAAAGCAATGGCTATATGGGTATGTAACTTCCAATTTAGTTCATGCTATAATGCACATGTACAATTTTAAGAGCTGTCTGTTCGCTGCTCGGTCAGCTGCAGCCGAATACAGGAAGGAGGTAAACACCATGCTCCTCCACAGAAGCTTCATTTCTGCTCTATCTTTAATCCAGAGTTACAATCCTTCATCTGACAGCGAGAGGTGTTTTTTCCTCTGTGGGGAAAAATATGACTGAAATTGTAACAACCTTATTGTGACTCAGTGAAAGATCCATCTCATCACTGCAAGTGAAGTTAATCTGTAAAGGAGAACATCTATATAAAAGAAACTTTTCACCAGATATATAAAATATCACTTTAGATAATATCATCTACCATATTCAGCAGCTACCAGTAAAGCTCTGAAAACATTTTCCCTCCATCTGTCTCTGCGCCCATTTTGACAAAAGGAAGCATGAAGGTAAGCTATTTTACATGCTCACAGCTGTTCAGGAAAGATGAGAAGCTGAAAGCCATGGCAAAACTCTCACCATGCCGATTGCACTGTGTTTTACCTACCACTCTTTTGAAGAGAAACATCTTCCATTTATGAGACCTTTGGAGGCTTTATGGATATTGCACAGGGGGAGAATGGAGACTGTAGCATTTGGGAGGAAATCTGCGTTCAGGTTTTGTTTTTAAAACAGGGTTGTAACCCCTAACTAGTCATTAGCAATACTCATTTTTGCACCTTTCATTAATGCCAGGGTGGCTCAGCTGGAGCCATGGCAGCCTGTGTGGTGCAGAAGGGCTGGGGAAGAGGAGGGGGCCAGGGCATGGCTCTGCTGCTCTTCCATGGCTTTACCAAGGGGAACATACTAAGAACTCACATCTGTCCCTTTCAGTATGCCATAGCCTCACACCTAGTGATCTTCTCAGAGGAGAAACCTCAGATCTTTCTGGTATAAACTGGTAACTGCCTCCAAGGTTCTTATACAAAACAGAAAAAGAGAGGGGAAGTTAAAAAAAAATGAGGTTGAGTTGGAAACAAGAAAAACTTTACCATTTGTTTGCAAAACCTCTGTTTCTAAATCCTCATCTAAAAAAAATTAAATTAGCATCCAAACCAAGGTAAGATACTTAAATTGGTTTTGAGTGCTCCCAATACCAAGATAAATACAGGGGTTTGTTTAATTTGTTTTGCATTTGGAACCTGTCCAGTGAAAAGAAAGGCATGGCTGCTGTGCTGCTTGGGTTTGCAGCAAGGTCAGTAATCCCCTCTTTCTGTCTATCTTTTGATTACAAAATGTCATATTAATGCTGATCATTCCATTAAAGTCTTAACTACAGAAATAACAGAGAAATTAGAAAAGTAACCCAAACACTTTCTCTTTTATTTAATCCCATTTATTCCTTCTTACAACATATGTTTGGTCCTCTTGGTATACGGGTCAAGAAGAATGGATTTCCATGAAAATCTGATGAAATTCTAGACCAGAACTACCCCAGCGGAGGACAGCTAAGTCACAGGCATGACTACAGTCTTCCATAGCATTGTCTCTTTCTCTCAGTTTTCTAAGTTCTCTGAAAAATGGAGCATGAGGCATGAACATGTGAAGGTGAGAAGGGATACCAAACAAAGTGAGGTTTTCTTGCTCAGTAGGCTTGGATAAAAGTATATATTTAGAGTTAGAAATCCATTTTTGTTTCTTTTCAAAGACTGCAAATGAAAAATAATGTAGTATGGACTTTCCCAGATATAATGCTGACTTCTAGAATAGCAGGAATAGGAAAGGAATATTTGGATCATCCCTGCTGTTGTCTCTGAATCCTGACTACTGCTGTTTGCTTCCTTATCATTAATAAAAGATCAAGGAGATGACACAGAGACCATGGTGAGAAACAGCAAGTGTGTTTTGGCATGAATGTCCCAGAATAATTCTCTCTTTACTGATGCTGAGGTATCACATAAGGAGGTTTTCTATTGGTTGAGTATGAGCCAAGGAACGTTAACGAAGGAGATGGTTGAGTTAGTAATTCCCCTTCAGAACTGCTCTGGGAGTGTGCACCATTGGGGTTTTTTAGATTGGTATATACAGTACAAGCATGATGGACATTGATTATCTGCATTGCTGAAAAGGAACTAACATTATAGGTCTGCCACATCCTTGCACAGTGAAGTATGAGTGCACCCAGCAGTGCAAGACATTCACATGCTCCCTTCATCTCAGCCAGTGGGTGGGAAACTTAAAACTGTGAAGAGAATGAGGAGTAAAAGCTATAGGACTGAGGATTTTCTGAGTATCAATAAAAGCTATAAGTATCCCTTTTTTACCCAGAGATCAAGAAAGGAAAAGATGGACCTATATGATCCAGGGACTCTAAAATTTAGATTTACAAAGAAGCTGAATGCCTAACTCTTTGGGGCTTTTGGGAAAATTCCAGGCAAAGGAAAAGCTGCCGTTTCCACTTCTCGGTGTCTCTGTGAAGAACACATGCATGGTTCCTTGCCTGATTTAACGTGCACTGAAATGTAGACATACATCCAGTCCAGCACAGTGGAATATTCATCAATAAAATAGATAAGCACTATATAAATTTTAAGCAGCCATGCCCCAAAACATATCAGAAGGTTGCCACAGACTATTGCAGTCTACTGAACTAATAAGTTTTAAATTGAATTTTCCATAGCTTGTCCTTGGAAAAACTACCCTCAAGTATCCTTTGGCATTTGTTTAAGGCATTTTTTTTGTTTCCTTGATAAGGAGATTACATGGGATTTTAATGAATTTAATACCAAGTAAATAATCAAGTAATAAATTTAATATCAAGTGGAGATTGCCAAGAGTAGAAATTGCAAAGAAGCTTTCTCATATTACTCAACCTTATTGTTACAGAGCTGTTTCCACAATATTTTGTGTTAGTTTGGATTTTTCTGCATATTGACAATTGATGACAGTATGTTTGTTAGCCAAGTTCAATATTGTAAGTAGTTTGAAATCTGTGACATTTTAGCCATGTTAACCAGGAGTTAGAGATAAGTTAAAGAAACTCCTTCACCTGTGGATTCACTGTAGATCCCGGTCCCTACAGTCTTAAAGGACAGTGAAACACAAAACTAGTAATAATTAGGACTCCTAGCCGAGGTGAAAAGCTATTGCCTCATGGAACTATTTTCCAATCATCCTCCTTCCAGCTGGGCTGGACTAGTGACACTATAAACTGGCAATTAAAAGACTCAAGTTTAAAAATACCTTCAGCTTCCCAGGTCCCACAATGGCAAAGGTTAAGTGGATTATGTGGAGATAATTCACTCAGCTCCAGGGGGAGGGTGCTGATTGCTAGGGCTGGTGGCTACCTCCCTCTCCCCTCCTCACTTGCTGAAGCAGTGATTGTTACAGTAGTGTCAGCTTTGCCAACCTAAAACAAGGGGGTGAGAAAAGGCCTGGAAAACTTTCACAACGGATCCTGCAATTACTAATGGGCACTGTCTGGTACTTGCAAATTTTACTTTGATACAGCCTTGAAAGCTGAGTGTGGAACTGGTCCCTACTCCTCAGCTAACATCTCAATGCTATTGACCTTTCATGCAAGTCTTCCAGTAAAATCACCTTGTTTCTTCAAGGGAAAAGAAATATGAATGAGCCAGGTTGGATGAGGCCTTGAGCAACCTGGTCTGGTGGGAGGTGTCCCTGCCCATGGCAGGGAGTTGGGACTAGATGATCTGTAAGGTCCATTCCAACCTCTAAAATTCTATGATTCTATGTATAAGATTGCTGGCCTTACATGAATGGCTACTCTCCTCTGTACTCCAACTGAATTAAAACCACCAATTACACCTCTAGTTGTGTGGCAACACCTACACTGTGTTTCCAATTAACTTTGTAAGTTTTTAATCAGTGACAAATGCATTTTTGTAAATTCAATTTGCCTTTTATTGCAGCACCTATAAAATGTCTTGCAGCATTCCGGAACTTTGTGAAGGTTTTACTTGCTACTGACATAACACAGCTGTCGGACCTACAACAAAGGCTAAGGTTTATGAGCAACTTGAATTAGGATGTAGGTTAAGCAATTAAAGTTCACGGAGGGAGAGGGGGAGATAGTTCTCCAAAATTTGCACTTGCCAATGTGAAAAAGCACACGGAAAACATGCTGCACACTGAAATGGGAAAAGCTAAAGCAGCTAAGGAGATCATATTCAGCTTTAAACTTGCTCTTTTGAGAGAGTTCCATATGTGAAAAGGTCACGCGGATTTCATTAATAAATCCTCACTGCAGTTTGTTTTCTTTTTTAATCAAACTCAAATGCATCCTGTTAAAGGGCTGAGTGATTAGATCATAAATCTGGATGTCCTTGAAGATGATGAAGAAAATGCTTATCTCTAAAGCAATCATCATCCTGCCAGTTCTGTCGTTTGCACGTTTTTACAGGTGCTGGAAAAATGGCTTAATTTGAAATCATTTGCTTGAATTTCTAGGTAAGAAAAAAAATGCTTACGAAATTTAAAAGAGCAACTGAGTTACTTGTGACATATGGGAAAAAATCTCAGTACATCTAATCTTCTGTATCTAAATTCAGAGTATTAAAACAATCAGCATTCATAACAAACATGAATTAATATTTCATCTTAGTGAAACTCAACACTCAGGACATGAACTTCTGGTTCCAGTTATATGAAACAATGCTCCTAAATTCAACAACTCTGAAATTAGTCAGTTTTAATGGGGCCTGAGTATAAATTTGTCTTGCTAGGTTTTATTTGGACTGGTAGAGCCCATTCCAATGAAGTTAGCAACTGTTTTGTTATATTAATGCATGGAAATCCTTATTCTGTAGGGTCCACACCAGTACCTATTGTGCTAGATTTCTTGTTTCTTATTTTCTCTCTTTTTTATTTTCCTTGTATCTTGATTTTTCCTTCATTTGCAAAGTATTTATTCAGTACTTTTCGAGTGTATTTTTCTGTTTTAAGTATGATTAGGATATTGCTGTGACTTCTACTGTGTGGATTTTGACTCTTACAGCTGATTTTTCACTTTGTCTGAACCTAGTTGTGGACATGACTATGATCAACACCAGCGTGTTTTGCTATTGCAGTGCTAGCAGAAAGTTGGGAAATTCATATCTCTTTGGAACTTTATTCAAACAATGGATGCGGAAAATAATTTTTGTGAATTTATAAACATTCTTACAAGAGGAATGAAATGTGGAGCAATATTTTAAGGTGGGTAAACATATTTCTCAATTTCTTAGCTGACTGCATGATCTGCTTTCACTCAAACTTTAACTTAAATTCCCATTTAATTCAACAGTGCCATTCTGATTTGTAGAGACTTTTGATCCATTGAAGATAACAGTTACAAAATACACCTATCTGGCACTGATGCTAGTGCCAAAATCAGTAGAATTTAGCCCGGTGCATGTTATCTGATGACAATGGACAAGTTGCATTATTTACTGTATAGAATGTCCACCCTGAAAAGATTGATGTGTTTGTTTAGCTTTGTTCTGTCCATTTAATTACTTCTAGTCACTGAAGGTCCTCACATGCACAGAGTGAAACATCAATGTGTTATATTTTCAACACATTTTCAAAATCACTTGCTAGATCGTTCCCTAATTGAAAAGACATTATGGTAAAAGCTTATTGTACTGCCCAAAGGTCTAAGGATTCCAAAGTTTTCCTACAGATCATAGCAAGCAGAGGGAGTAACAGCATCATTCTATTATATACATCTAACTTTATTTCACAGTTTTTCTTTAACTGACATTTATAAACATTCTTTTTATTTGTTTTGCTGTAGATCCTGCGATCTTTTGCTCATAAACACAAACACTAACTTAAATTGAGTTCAGCCAGCCAGTTTTGAACTGCATGCAGAGAAGATTAAAAGAAATAGTACAAAATCCTCTCCTGGGAAAGATCAAATAGTTACTGAAATGAAAGCAGCCTAAGACTGTAGCGTTTAGCCTGGGGGGGGAGGGGAATTGGGCATTTAGCTATAATTAACACCTTCTACTTACACTCTCCAGTGTTTCAGATTGTTTCTTATTATGGGTAGTTGCTCACAAACCTGAAATAATTTAATTTACAAAAAGAAGCAGAAAAATTTTTAGTAACTAATATGACTAAATTCAAGGGTTTGCTCTGCAGGCAGTGGTTCTGTAATCTTCAGATATCTATAGTCAGCCATAAAGCCATCAAACATTAGCTACATGTACAAATACATTATTTATGTGTGCATATGTTACTGTAGAGAAAAATCACACTTTTTGTTCTGCTTTCTGAGGAACTTGTACTGGAGTTTTGCTTAGGTAAACACTGTATTAGTTTAGCTGAAGTTTGAGATTGGCAGCTTTATCCAGGATGTGTCTTAAAGATTCTTGGTGCTATTTCTTCATTCCTCCATTATTTCTGACAGTGTCACTTAAAAGTATCCCAGGCAGCTACCTAGAACATTTTAAATGAAGGTATTATAGCTCTTCCTTTTATCA
Source organism: Acanthisitta chloris (assembly GCF_000695815.1). Classification (NCBI taxonomy): domain Eukaryota; kingdom Metazoa; phylum Chordata; class Aves; order Passeriformes; family Acanthisittidae; genus Acanthisitta; species Acanthisitta chloris. Next base: position 23,180 of record NW_008689044.1, on the reverse strand, counting down.
GTTTGTCTTGATAGATAAAGTGCTCAAAGAAACAGAAAAGCTGACAAGCTTCCTTACTTGGTTTTCAGAGACCTTGCTCAGTGTTTTTAGTATGTTGCATGCTGGAATCTGAAATGCAGCTTATTTTGTCTCCTTTTCTTCTATCACGAATCAATCATTGTCAGAGCATTGCCTACTGACCATTCAGTCCCTCAGCCTAGTGCCACAAAACTACTTGTTGTATTTGCTAAAAATAAATATGTTGCTACTTTGCATCAGCTGATCTTAAAGTAAGATTTCCTGGCTTTCTGAACTTTGATTTACATGTTGCTACTACTGCACTCCTTTGGCATTTATAAATTCATATCCTGTGTAGGTTCATATCCTGCCCTTCTAATGCATTGCAGGCTGTTAGCATACTTCTTCCACCGGTGGAGATAAATGCTGGTAGTGCATCGTAAAAATAAACTCTGCTTCACATGTGTATTAAAGAAAATATAATCAGTATATTCTGAAATAACAAGACAGTGGAATTTGTTTGAAAATTCTTCCATAAGTGCAGAAGTGTCTCAAAATCATCACTTCTACTTTTGCCCTCTCCCGCTGTGCTGTACAAGGAATCTGAGAAGTGTGAACAGAGTGCAGATGTGTCCTGCTGAGTTCTCTGTTCACCACTGACCTACCCCTGAACAACATACCTGGTGAGGCTGAGAAATTTATGCATAAATTTATGCACATAACCTTACTGTAAGATTAGGAATGTTTCCTCTGTGTGAGGCCAAATCCCTAGTACCAGGAGTTTTTCAGGGGATACTGGGGGTATGGAGATGGCAGGTAGCAGTTTGCTTATTGATTTCAGTGATCCATCATGAAGTATTTCAGCACATAAGAAGAGATATGGTGTTTAAGAAAGAAGCTGGTAAAACTAAGGTTGGAAGATTAGTTCTTTTCTTTGCTGGTTGATGTCTATTAAATATGTAGATTTGTTTCCAGTTTTTCTTGTTTTGTTCCTAAAGAAAACTGTATTAATTATAAACTTATTTGAAGTAATTTCTTCTTCTGTAGATAAGGTTAATGCTTTCCAACTTGCTCTTTCATGCCTAAGGGGTGTAACACATATGGTAAGTAACAATAAAATACTGATCTAACTGTACAACTTTATGTAAGGCATGTGTGACTAAAACCTGAGCAATAAAATCTCCTTTCCTGCTCAGACAGAGTTGTATATGCCTGTCATATTTTATTGGTTGTTAAATAGCACATACACTTATGGATCACAACCAAAACCAGACAGCCTACAGTATCCATGCATATTTGTCATCTTCAATGAAAACATTGGAGCTGAGTTCTCTATACTTGGGCAGACTAAGCTATAGGACAATCATATTGCTGATGAGTATGTATGCACTTAAAGCATGTGGAAACTTTTAACTGTTCAGTACTAGTAACAAAAAGTACTTCTGATCTCAGTAGTGACACATGCAATTGCTTTTTAAAAAGAAATAGACACCTTTGCAAAATACAGACAAAAATAGCTTATGGATGCGGCAACTCAGACCCATTCCAGCTACATTAGTAAATACCATGTAATTCAGTGACTAGAGCTATCTGAAATAGATATGCTCAGAACTTCAGTTACTGAATTATTCCTAGTGTCCCTATTAATAGTGTTACTCAGCCTTCTAAATTCTGAAATGGTTTGTTCTTTGCCTACATGGTGAACAATTCTGGCAAATTATAAAAATGATTAAAAAATTCAAAAGGAATCAAATATTATAACAAAATGGAATAATGTACTGTGTTACATATACAGTGAAATTGTGCCCCAAATTCCCTTTCTGGAAATCCAATGGCAAGAACTAACGACAGTGTTTTTTGATATGAATTGCTAATGTAAATTAATAATACCACATGCTGCAAACCAAACTGCACTGCTGCTGTCAGGAATTTCTCTTGGAAAAAGCATGAACATGTAATTAATTAGCCTAAGTACTAGAAGGTATTGTAAGGGTGAAAAACAGAAGACATGATACAGTTACACTTGTAATTCATCCTCTGCCCTTTCTTCAAAGCTGGATAAAATGATCTTTGTTTGAAAAAATAAACTCTGTGACTTTTGTTTAGCTCGTATGGAAGTATAGCCCACTGAATAAGTTGTTTGGACACAGTAGCATTGACCTTTATCAGAGAAACGTTTGGTCAGGAAAGATATGAAAGTTCTTTCTTTGCAGGTACTAAAAATCTTTGAATGATGCCCAGCCCTCAACCAAATACCTAACTGGAAGACCATGCTGGTCTGGATTCCAAAGAGTGATTTGTCATTTTTGTAAAGCCACTCAAGGTAAGATGACTTAATTTTGTCATATTCTTGACACCAATAGGTAAGAAAAGACTTCAGGAGTGTCAGTGACATGTAAGCAAACTGAGAGTGGAGAACTGAAATTCATTTTGGTGACTAAGCATAATTTATTGATACAGTGCTGTGAACACTTCAGATAGCATGTGTCTACATCCCACATGCCAGACATTCTAACTGGATCCTTAGCAGGTGAGATAGGCTGAAAGTAACTTGCAGTAATGCTTCCTTAGGCGCTGTCCCCAACAGCCAGATACATGATACAGTGATGGAGAACCCAGAGAGACTCTGAGAACCCTCACTTTTCATGCAAGACCACCTTGATCTCTTCTCTGCCTGTAATATGAAGTCTCCATAACCACCATTTTCCCCAATGTTCCCTCTGCTTTACATTCATTAGAAATAATGTAATAGAAGTCAGGCTGATGATCATAGTTAGACTCTCAGTTTTAGATGGATGGCTTTGAGATGAGCTGAACTGATGTGACCCTGGGCAGGAACTGAGCTGCTGGCTTTGTTTTGGCTGTGTTTATAAGCAGGTGAGGCTTGTACTGAGAATGTCTTCCATTAGATGGGTTGATAGGGTTGAAGAAAAACAGAATTCATGTGCACAGCCTCTTCATCTAGTCTACAATGTCTTTGTTAGCGTGATGTTAGTTGGGCATATACATTGACTTAACTCTCAAATTCCTTGCTCTTAAATTCTTTTGCTGTTGTGAGAAAATATGGGAGAATAAGCTTAAATCCAAGCTGATACAAATTGGTTTTTTGGTGCAACTTTATATTACTTCATATGAAGTGACAACAAGGTAGGTGTTCATATTTGGTGAAGGTAATTACTGAAATGGGTAAAATGTCACAGAGCCAACTAACCTGTTTGCTGGCATATTAGGACTCAATTAGGACTTGTTTAATAGAGGTTCTCAATACTGCTTTCCCCCAGCAGAAGTGTTAATCTAAAGCTTTAGAGATGAGCTACACTGCTTTATATCCAGTCCTTCCTGCCTTACACTTTTTTTTTTTAACAGCTGTGAATTTCCATTTTTCTGCTAGATTGGGTTGAATGAAGATACTAAAATGTCTGTTGAGGACTGAGTTAATGATTTTTGACATTTTTAAACATGGTCTGAAAGTCAACTGCAACAAATGGCAACTTTGAAATGCATCCCAACATCTTTCAAAATCTTAGGTTTTGAGTAAACTATAGTTCTCATATTTGAAATGTGTCCTCCCACAGAACTGTGGTTTAAGTCGCAAAATCAGAAGCAGAGTCTGCTAAACATCTCTGGAGCATGCTTTGAGCTGATGGCAAAGGTCTGTGTGGTCAGGTCTCTGATCTTATTCCAAATACCACTCATGTGCTACGTATTTTTCACAGAGCTGTCAGTGTGATGCTACTCATTTAATTGGGGGGGTAGACAAGATTTTCTTTTGAAGAAAATAGGAATATTTAAACGTATGCAAGGATACCCTCGGGTATTTTCTCTCGGTCCCCGCTGGCAGCACTAGAAGTTTTGTCAGGGTGTTCGCAGAGAGAATTTGGCTGATGAGTGTGTGAAACCCTGGTGATTAGTGCGGCTCTGTCGCTGCTGCGCCCTCTGCTGGTGGCGAGAGGTAAAACTGCAATTAGCAGAATGGAACTGATGTATAGACACAGAGTTAAATACATATATATAAGGAAATAGTACACTCACGGTTCATACGTGTAAATGACCTAATGTGCACAGTGGTGGGGGTTTTTTTGTAAAATTGAGCTCGGTTTTATCCTACATGTTCAGTGTGGTACAGCTACTGCAATTTCATTGTATTTTCAACCACGCTTCTTTTTATGAAGTACTACACTAGCTCATGTGAAAAAACCTCATTTTGAAGTTACTATTAGATAAAAATCAGGATGCAAAGTAGCATCTAAGAGGGATTCTGCCCAAAACATTGTATGACCAATACTCTGTTGCCAACATAAATTGTTCAGGTGTACAATAAGTACACCTTAAACAGCTTACTCAGGAGATATATGTGCATAGCATTCACAAGTTTTCCCAGCCAAGACCACTCCATACCTCCTACTAAATCTTTGTTTAACACCATGTACATGAAAGGCCTTCTTATTTTGATAATATGAATATGCTAAAGGGGTAAAGGACTGAATTACAGTACATTGACAATTCTCTAAAGTAAGATTCTCACCCAAGGTAAATGAATGCAATGCCGTATTCTTTTAGACTTCAATGACTGCTATAGAAGTTGCACATGTGCATCTGTAAGAAGAATCTGAGCCTAAATTCAGTGTTTAGCACACAGCTTGTACCTTTACACAAGCAGGAAAGCACATTGCAATGTAAGTGTTGATCATTCAGACACAAGGCTGGTACGTTCCCCAGTCATTATTCTCTAAACAAAAGAACATAAATACCAGCAGCCAATGCCCTTAGGTGACAAGAAAATATGTTCCCTCTTACTTTGTATTTTTATGGATAAGGGAGCTTTCAGGGAAATGTAACAGCACAGCTCAAACTGAAGATCCAAGTCTGCTTAAGGCACCTAAGCAGAATAGGTTTGTTGGTCTCACATCAGTGCATACTGCAAAAACATTTCAACTCAGTTGATAGTCTCTATTTAAGATAAGATTTTCGGGCTGAAATAACAGGGAGATCTACATGACTAAATTACTTTCACCTCAAGAACTATTTATGGCTGTGATCTGTCAAGGCTACACTTGGAAACAGTGACATGATAATAGGAGTGCTGACTACATATTTGCATGCAGGTACACAAGGAGCCAGGCTTAGATTAGTGATCTGAGCTACTAATACAAAAATAGTTTTCTGACAAATACAGAAAGACTTTCCAGTTACTCATAATTCTTATATTTGCTGTCCAGCACAAAAAAAAACCCCACCACCAGCAGCAGCAACTGCATCTTTGAGAGGAATGCAAAGAAAACTAGAGCACAGTTGCAGTTTCTTGACTTTTTCTCTTCTAAGAGTGAGTGACTAACCTGATTCCAATGCAAGTTTCCATCTGGGCAGTGATTATTCAAGGAAGCACCACATTTTTGTAATCATAGAAGAATGACAGACATTTGAGATAAAATGAAGTTAAACTTTTAGTATAACCAATGTTCCTTCACATGTTTTTCCAGACGAAAATGTTTATTCAAGACCAGCACACACATACCAGTTTTAAAGGAAAATAATAAAAGCTTGAAGAGTGTTAGTTTCCTACACAGTATTTATGGGCAGAATTAAGGACAGTTGATCAGTTTGATTTCTTGTGTATAGAAAGAAAGACAGGATACTGTGAACATGATGTGCTCTCTAATGCATTCTG
>NW_008689044.1:17129-17479 GCF_000695815.1 Acanthisitta chloris | reverse complement strand
GTTTGCATTTTTGTCAATCCATTAGTTTATCACACCAGGCAAGAAATTTCCACAGCATGTCTAAAACACCAGGGGAAAAAGCTCCCCAAAGCTCTTCATGTCATGCAGCTTTGCACGCTTGAATTAGTGTCTGTTTTCTGAAGGTTTGGGGTTTTGTTTGGGGTTTTTTTTGGTGAGTAAATAAATAAAACCAACTTCTTTTTCTCACCACACTGAACAGTCTACTTCATGGTAGGACACCACCTGATCTCTTATCTCTGGATGTAGGTTATCACATCCTACAGGGAGGCAATAGGTAATTGCATGGAATTTTGTGCTACAGAGGAAAAAGTGAAGTATTTTAATGTTGG
>NW_008689044.1:0-17095 GCF_000695815.1 Acanthisitta chloris | reverse complement strand
GAAATCCCACACTTCAATGAATACTTAATTCCTTGGACTCTTAACCCTTACTGACATAAAATTAACATTTTACACAGTTCTTGAACAGCAAAATGACTCACATGCAAATTGAAGTTTATGATATGCAGAAATGTGAGTTACTAACAGAGGACCCTATTCAAGGACTGGGAGTTACAGGATGTTTTGCACTCCAAGAATGATGTTTCTTAAGATGAATCCTTAAGGCTGAAAATGTTCCAGCTATAATCCCACTAAGTAATGCTTCCTGAGTGAAGTCACAGTATTACTTGTGGGAATAAGTCAGCCTTGGAACTCAGTCATTTTACTATTTTAGATTAGATGAGCCAATTTTTTAACACGCTTTTGCTATAACTGCTGTTTACTTTTTTCTCAAACTTTTAGTGTCTCATTATTTCTGGCATTTATTAAATGCCTGTTTGGAGTTAAAACCAAATTTTCTGTTTACTCTGTGTCAAGTTATCAAAGGAACACATAGGAAAAATAGGAGAAAAACTCAGGGATGTAGACTCTGTAAAGAACAGTTATATGCAATTGAAAAGGGAAGGCTGGTTCATTCTTTCTTTCTCCTGTAGAATCATACTTTACTTCAGGGGTTGGAATGGACCCTACAGATCCAGATCACCTAGTCCCAACCCCCTGCTCTGGGCAGGGACCCTCCCACCAGACCAGGTTGCTCAAGGCCTCATCCAGCCTGGCTTTGAACACTGCCAGGGTTGGGGCAGCCACTACATCCTTAGGCAACCTGTGTCAGTGTCTCACCACCCTCACAGAAAAAAACTTCTTCCTAATATCTGTCCTAAATTTCCCCTCCTTCTATTTGAACCCATTACCCCTTGTTCTATCACTGCAGTTCCTAACAGAGTCCCTCTCTGGCTCCCCTATAGCCCCTTCCGATACTGAGAGGCTGTTATGAGGTCTCCACACAACCTTCTCTTCTCCAAGCTGAACAGCCCCAACTTCCTCAGGCTGTCTCACAGGGGAGATGCTCCAGTCCTCTGCGTGGCCTCCTCTGGACTTGCTCCATTTCCTTATGGTTGAGGGCACCAGAACTGTCTGCAGTATTCCAGGTGGGGTCTCATGAGAGCAGAGTAGAGGGGGAGAATCACCTTCCTTGACCTGCTGCCACACTCCTTTGGATGCAGCCCAGGATTCCATTGGCTTTCTGGGCTAGAAAGACTAGCTTATCTTGGCAGTCCTTCCCACAGCCTGCTGGGCAGGAGAATCCACCACCTGTACCTCCCCTGTTGTGACAGGTCTCCTCACACACAATGTGCCTGTCTGTGCTCAGACACCCTGCATGTCATCCTGCATGCTGGTGGCTGCCGGTGGCAACAGCAACTCTTACTGCACAGCATGGAGGGTAAATTCTCAAAATCAAAGGAAATCTTGGGGCCAAATTTAAAAACTTGTTTAGAAATCTAGTCATTAAATGCAAGATGATGCTGTTATATGAGATGCAGTTTAACAACTTCAGCTTTTTCCATGCTGCATGGATATGATTGGTGAAGACTTCAAAACACCAACAGCTTCTGCTAAGCATTAAAAACGCAAAGCATAATATACCAGATGCAAAAGCAGTTCTTTAATGTTCTTGTGCTTTCCTTATGAGTTAGGTGTATACAGTATAGTCAAAGGGGATAAGCTGCCAGTTTAATATACCCGTGTAACTTCCACTTAGGATCTCTGACAGAGGCAGTGATAGGTTATACAGATACTAATTTTTCTTTAATGTTGTTTCTTCTGAGAAGGATTATTTTATTTGCCAGATTTCTCTCAGCTAATACTATAATTTGGGTTTCTGTTTCTCAGAAAAGCTTTCTGCATTTAATAAAATGTCCTTCTGATAAAATTCTCTCTTACTGCAAGGTAAAAAGATAGCAGGTAGTATGGAAGATTCTTTTATATTAGACTTCTTAGTCTACTTCCACTAGTAGCTAAAGCACAATTTAGTATTATCTCCCTCATCCAAGTTTGCCTCATCCTTGCAGGTGTACAATCAAGTGCAGTGCTTTTCCCAGTCTGATTTTCAATGATTGACTCAGAGAGGTTTTCCATTGTTTCCAATTTGCAGTAATGTCCTTGGTTTGTTAATTTCCAGTTTCAACTTAAATGTACAATTCCTCCCTTTCATTATAGTACATCCCTGAACTCCCAGGGAAAAAAAATTAAGGAAACCGCCACCTCAAAAAAACAAAACCCAAACCGAAAACCAACACAAAACACCAACCCTAAACAAGACAAGAAACCAGAAGAACTTTTGCATGATAGTTTTCTGTAAACCTGCATATTCTCCACAGCTCCAATAATTATTGTGTTTATCTTTCTGATTTATCAGTTATACATTCAGTCGCTACCCAGGTTTACTACCATATCTTTAAAAGTTTTGGAACGTTCTTCCCAAATGCCCATTTCTGAAGGATGCTTCTGAAATCATATGCCCCATACCCATAAAATTAATAGCTTTAAGAATAAATTTGATTATTTAGGAAGCACACAATTCTCCCAGTCCCATTTCAAAAGTAAAAACAAGTGTTGGTCCTAAACAATTTGAAACTGAAGTAAAAACATCTGTAGGAGGAGTGTGGAAGGCAAGGAAAGCTAAATGACTACTAAATGCACGTTAATTAGATTACCAAATTAGTCCTTGATTTCTCAGATTGACTCTTTTCTTAAGCATAGATTATCTTTTTAAAATGATTTCAAGGCTAGATACTGACAGAGAAACACAAAGAACATTTCAGCATCACAGAGGAGCCACCAACTCCTAAAATTCAGTATTGTAGGTGAGCAGGAGCTCACTAGGATAAATAAACGCTAAAATCTGTTACCCAGGAATAAGATTACAATGTCTTCTAACCACTCCTTGTCTGTGAATATATTAGAATCTGGTTAAAGAAAAATAAATAGCCTATTGTTAAAATCAATGGAGAGTAGAGACTAATGGAGAATATTCCTGAATGGCTCTTATTTGCCTATTTTTTCCTAATACCATACAGAAATATTTTAAAATATAAATTCTAATAACTGCAATCAAGACACTTTAATGCACATTTCATTATAGGTTCTAACAACATAAATATATAAACATACATATTGTTTTCTATTAATCTTGGAGCACACATAAAAATCACTTTCTAAATTAAAATCAAAACCTCACTTAGGAATTTCACTTTCTTTGAAAACTATTAAGAATACTCATGAGTCACATCCATAGCTTGCTTCTAGCACAGAGCTATAATGTAAAGTAAGTTTCCTTCATTCTGTAGGGATTGATTCTCCCTTGAAGTCTGGATAAAATCATTCCAATAGCACCTGAAGGATCAGTGGAGGATAGTGCTTCAATTACTGGCAAGAACCTAGGCCAAAAAGGAGCTCTCATAATTCTCACAGTGCTCATTACCTTTGGCTCTCTGCCTTAACAACTGGCATGTTCTATATCAGGTGTATAAATGTTCTGCATGGTTGTTGCATATTCTCCACACTTAGCCTCACTTGGCAGTGCTCTGTGCCTCCTCCTCTGCTGCCTTTCACCTTGTGAAATCATTATGGCATTTACATTTACGTAAGGCAGATCCAAACCACTTCTGAATTACAAGTCTTTGAATAACACCCCCTTTGCAAAGATGTGAGTGGCCGCACTAGGGGCAAGGAAACAAAATCCCTTGCCCAGAATAAGGGTTTCTGAGCTGCTCTTGTCTTGATTTTTATAGTATGAGTGCTTTAACAAAAGTTGTGCAGCTGAAACCAATGCCAGTGAAAGCTTTCCAATTCACTCTTCATATGAGCTCATAAAAATGACCTTTGTGTCAATTTGCCAGGGAAAAATATTTCTATCTATAAGGTGCACAAATCTGGAGAAGCTGGGAGGATAAACTCAAACAACATTCTGGTTTTGCATCTGGCTTATATTAGCCAGTAGTACATGATGTGATACTATAAAAGAAGTAAAGAGCATGTGGAGGGATTCTAACACTCAGTTACCACATCTGTCTCTCTACATTATCATCATTAGAGTGTTTAGATGCAATTTATCTCCCTTTCCATTAGAAATATTCATGTTCCCTCCTATGAACTGGGCATCAGCCCAACCATGATGGGTTGTGTCCATAGGGGAACGCCTTCACTTCGACACCTGCTATTACCCATCATCAGCCCAGCAAGCTCTGCTTAGCTCGTTGATATGTTTGCAATCTTTAGCCTAGCAGGGAAGGAGCTCCAGTGCATGTTTCTCTGATACAGAAACAGGAGAGGAAAGTAGGGGAGAGAAAGATAAAGGTATGTCCACTCTTCCACAGCTGACAGATTTTACATCTCAGACATAGAAAAATGGGGCAAAATTGGGCTCTACTGGCATTTTAGTTAAATAGAGGAGAAGGATGCTGCTGGGGTTAAGGCTGTTGGCTAAGGCACAACAGACCGAGAGTGAGTCACCAGCAACAGACACAGTCTGACACTGGGCAAATCAACCTCTCTGTCCCAGAGTTAGCAAATAGCTCATGTATTTAGACTTCATGTTCCTTTGGGCAGGGATTCACTTTTATTGTTTCTGACAGCATACAGTACCCTGAGGCTCTGATCTTGATGAGGTCATGTGTTATTATCATAATGCAAACAGTCTCGTCTATGTCTCTGCTCTCTACTCTAGATCTTACCCCAAAAATATTGCATGTAAAAATGAACTGAGGGAAAATACCTAGATGGAGCACAGAGACTTTTCCTTTCAGCTTAAAATACCTATTATGTTAGAACCAAATCATTTATTGCTAATCAAGGCATAATGGGAAAAATCAGAGCTGAAGCACCTCTCTTTGTCCAACTCCCAGGCATTAATGGCAAAAGCAAAAAGCACTTAAGGTGATCAGAAGTTCTAGAGTACTGTTGCAGTGCATACTTTGTCATATCTGATAAATTCTTTTGGACATGATTGTTAAAACATAGAATCATAGAATTTTAGGGGTAGGAATGGACCTTAAAGATCATCTAGTCCCAACCCTCTGCCATGGACACCTCTCCACCAGACCAAGTTGCTCAAGGCTTTACCCAACCTAGCCTTGAAGACTGTCAGGGTTGAGGCAGCCACTACTTCCCTGGACAACCTGTTCCCGTTTCTCACCACCCTCAAGACTTTCCCTCCTTCAATCTGAACCCATTACCCCTTGTCTTATCATTGCAGTTCCTAATAAAGAGTCCCTCTCCAGCTCCCTTGTAGCCCTTCAGATATTGATAAGTTGCTATGAGGTCTCCACACAGTCTTCTCTTCTCCAGGCTGAACAGCCCCAACTTCCTCAGCCTGTCTTCACAGGGGAGATGCTCCAGTCCTCTTATCAACTTCGTGGCCTCCTCCAGATTTGGTCCAACACTTCCATGTCCTTCTTATGTTGAGGGCACCAGAACTGTGTGCAGTATTCCAGGTGGGGTCCCAGGAGAGCAGAGTAGAGGGGAAGAATCACCTCCCTTGACCTGCTGCCCACACTCCTTTGGATGCAGCCCAGGATTAGATTGGTTTCTGGGCTGTGAGCTCACACTGCAGCTCATGGTGAGTTTCTTATCCACCATCACATCCAAATCTTTCTTCTCATTGCTGGTCTCAATTCCTTCCCCACCCAACGTGTAGGTGTGCCTGGGATTGCCACAGCCCAGATGTAGGACCTTGCACTTCATTTTGTTAAACTTCATGAGGTTTGCATTGTTAAACCTCTCAAGCTTGCCAAGGTCCCTCTGGATGGCATCCCTTCCCTCCAGTGTGTCAACTGCCCCACACAGTTTGGAAATGCTCTGGAGAAGGTACAAGGGCCCCCACTTACTCTGTCTTCCACCAGGGAGATTAATGTAGGATGGTCTGCACTTCTGCTAATCTCATTTTACTGGGATGTGTAGGTGAGTGTGATGCCTGCAGTACGTGTAGGAGTTCTCACACAAGCTTTAATGTAAAAGCCTGTGCAGGCTGCCATGACATAACCATTTGTGTCATACACAGATGTTAGATACAAAAGAAGTCTAATTTGAATCGGGAGATGTGTGTTCTCTCAGTGACTCTGCTATATATTTCCAGTATTGCTTCAGGCAGGGCATTCAGGGCCTGATCAAGATGAGACTGGATGTGGCACTTAGTGCCATGGTCTAGTAACAACGGCAGGGTTGGACTCAATGATCTTTGAGGTCTCTTCCAACGTGGCTGATTCTGTGATTCTATGATTCTATGATTCCACTTAATTCCATAGCACCCTTATCTCTGGCAGCACTGTGAGCTGGATGAGACTCCTAGCCTATCGCCTTCCCAGGCTCTCCATATTCCTCAGAGGTGCAACACTACCTGCTCACTCCATATGTGTCTGATATGGCTTAAACCATTTGCCTCTAAAGTGATTTGCTCCTTAGGCATAGCATGAGTATGCAATTGAATTAAATTCTTGATTCAGCAAAAGCCTCAAACTTCTAATAAGCTTCAACCAAGTAAACACATACCAGAGAACTGCAGGTTCTGTGTTGTTAGGTGTCGATATGTAGCCTTAAACATGCAAGAAGATAAATTATTTCAGTGGAACTACTTAGGACCTAACATTAAGCATATGTCCAAGTACCTTGCTCAAGGCTGTAGTATCTATCAGTAGCCATACACATGTGCTTAAGGTTAAGCATTTGCTTAAGTGTATTTATCAATTCATCCTTGAAAGCATAATACTCTACGCTTTCTAGCATAGCATACACAAACATTTGAGCCTAGAAGATAGTAAAAATAATCTTCATTTGATTGTATGAAATGTCACAAATTATTAGTTTAATCTTTTTGATATATCTAAAAAAACAAAGAAAATTTAAGGTTGTGTAGCCCATGCTAAATTCCAGGAATCTTGCTTACCCTATAACCCTTCAATTTTACATAACACTGAAAGCACAATACGGATGTGTATTTTGAAGTAATTGTGTTGGTGGTCCCTTCATGCTTTCTGAACATCTAACAGTTAGCTAAGCAAACACACGTGACTGATTAAAGAAGAAAGGGAACTATTTTTACAGGGACCATTAAACTTTAACTGCCATCTGGCAGGGAATGATTAGAGAAGATCAAAATTAAGGCAGTCAACACAAATACTGTGTGGATACCTCAGGGAATTAATGTGGATAGAAGATGGTGGACTTGTGGCTATGTTAAGAGACAGACAGAGAAGGAAGTGGTGAACACATCCTTTATGACTGCTGCCCTAATGGCCACATTCACAGCAACAGGAGCAGAGAAAGAAGAAATCAATAACACCTGGGAATAATCAGATGCTTGCTGCCATAAAGAAAAGAAAGTTAAAGCATTATACAAGAGACACACCATTCTTGCTCCCCAACAAGTCAGGAAGGAAATTTTTATTGTGGAGGTGTGTTGCAGTTGGCAGGTAGTTAATATTCAAATTAGCCTACTATCTCTACACAGGCATTTTAAATAGGGTCTGTAATAAATCTTTTAATTGAATGACCCTATGGAACATGGACCTGTGGTTGATCTAACTGAACACTGGATGTCACTATTTATACACACTATTAGTCATTTTAGAGGCATTAAAAACAATCCAGCTATGAATTGGAGCAATCCAGCCAAGGCTTTTTCAAATGAGCTGTCTTTAATTATTGGTGTTCCTGAGATAGCAGTTTCAATGAGCCAAAGCTTCTAAGCTGCCTAAGCAAGCACAGGTCACTTTTTACATCTACTCCACTGCCTGCCCTGGGTATGAGGCTGTTAGGTGTTCCCTAACAAGAGTACTATGTTTGACTTCATATTTTGTGGGAAAGATTTCAGGTTTCTATAGAGAGGTAAAGGACTGGCTGTTCACTGCAACATCTCACAGCTGAGACTCAGACCAGTCAGCCTCATAACTCTGCTGCTGTGACTGGTAACTCAAAATACAGCTTACCCAAAACTGCAACAGCCCTCACATGAGAGAGCTGCTGGTCAGACTGTGCTGGAGTAGAACCTTCTTTTCAGCCCTCAGGAGTTATTGGGTTGGAAAACCTCTGGTCCCTCAAGCTTCTGCCTTGACGTTTTTCATTCCATGGTGCTAACATATACATCTTCTGCCACTCTGCTGCCCTTACCTGAGGGACAGGTGATTTCTAAGTTATACAATTATTATGAGGGAGCACTTTTAGGAGACAGAGGGAGGTAAGAAAATGAAAATGAAACCAAATAAATCTCTGAGTCCAAGTGGTACAGAAAACAAATCAGTGTTGACAGTCTATGAGGTCAGGTTAGCTGCCAAAAAGACTAAGCACAGAAAACAGGTAAGAGGAGGTAAAGATTAGCAACAATTGATACATTAATGTACTGTGAAATGAGGCTGGTTTTTTTTTGTTTCTTGAGCCCAATACAGTATTTTGAAGTTGGACTTTTCAATAGCCTAGGAGAAGCACATTAAGTATGCTTCAAAGACATCTTAAGTAAGCTTCAAAGAAATCTTGTCAACTGGACCCAATTTCATAAACACGCTAAACAACAAAATGATCAGAAATGTACACATTAATACTCTGACATGTACAGTCAGTATAAATGTTTTGCAGTTTTAGACCCTGATTCTCAATTGAACTTTGCAATATATTCATGTGTCTACTTGTCACTCTGCATCCTTGAAAATGCTGGGACTCTAAAGTCATCTACCTCTTCTGCACATTCTTAAGTTCAACATTCTTAAAGGGAGAGGTAAAATATAGCTAAAAACAGCCTTATGTGCTTTTTGCTAGTAAAGAGAACAACTGAAAATACCTTTCATGCTTTGCAAAAATACATTTCTATGCAGGACATGTGAACATGGTCCTTCCTAGTACTATACTGCAAGGACAGTACTGTCAAAACACTATGAGTGTGAACAGAGTTGCAGCTTTTTGTTTCTTTTCCACAGACCCTGGCTGGATGGTGAAATAGCTGAGAGTCAGGAGCTGTGACTGGAAATACCTGGCTGGAAATTATCTGCCCCAAATCTTATTTGATTCCAAACTGTATTTTGTTGAGAAATATTCTGGGCAAAGTATTCTTTTGCTTAACTACAAAATGATAATTTAAAATTTGAGCATAATGGGCTGTCCACGTGAGGCTCCTGAACAGGTTTTGTTCTTTCCTAAGCCATTTCTAGCTTTATACAGTACAAAGTAATTCTGCTAACACAACTAATCTGTTAAGTGGGGCAAAACAGGAGTCAAGTGCAGCTATTTTAACATGATACTAATGAGATACATCTAATATATTATTATAATATTATGTATCTTATGTAGAGCATTATATAGACTATTAAGTTTTATAAGCAGTATTAATTTTGTTGTACATATGTGCCACTTTGCCATTGGGTGGGGGCAGAATATGCCCTACACACAAATCTGCTGAGAACCTGGAAAGGCAAAAGCTGTGGTGCAAAAAGGCAATGCTCTATCATTCCCTCCTCAGAATATGCCACAGACACAAAGCAATCAAGAGCCACCTGAAAAAGCAGTGTGCCTCTGGAAAACTTCTGCAGTTTGTTGTCCCAGCTTTGATGCAGTAACCCTGTTAAGACTGCTCAGAGTACATAACAGCCTATGGCTCACTCCTGTTAACAAAGTGCAGAGCATTCACTCTCCACATGCAAAATTCCAAGTACTGAGCCAAGCTGAAAGAGAAATACAGTAGACATTTGTTGATTTTTTTTTTAATAATGCTCACAAGCATCTACAGATGTGATCCCATGTAATGAAGCATGTGGCCTTAAGCTGGAATTATTTGCAAACAGCAGGATCTCCTGGCAAAAGAGATGGCACTTGCTGTGTTATGAAAGCTGTCCCTCTAAAACCATGATTGGTTAGCACCTATGCCCTGTTGAAATTGGCATAGATAATTCCAAGTGGGAACAATGCCAGCACAACAGATGGGAGCGGTTGCAGGCGTGCCAGAGAACCAGGATTTTCATCAAGTCTGAGTATTAGGGACAGTCCTTTCCAAGAATTTTGAAATGGCAGGCTGGCCAGAATTTCTTTAGGTATGGAATATAAGAATATATGATCTTTGTAGCTTGGTTAGAACTAAACACACCAGAAATCAGGGTGTTTTAGCCTGTCCTTGAGGGACTCTTGGTTAGGAACTGCAGTGACAGGACAAGGAGTAATGGGGATAAATCGAAAAATGGAAATTTAGGTTAACTATTAGGCAGAAATATTTCCTGTGAGGGTGGTGAGACACTGACACAGGTTGCCCAGGGAGGTTGTGGGTGCGCCAATCCTGCCAGTGTTCAAAGCCAGGGTGGATAAAGCCTTGAGCAACCTGGTCTGCTGGGAGGTGTCCCTGCCAAAGGCAGGTGGTTGAGACTAGATGGTCTGTAAGGTCCATTCCAACCCTTTAATGTAATGATTTTATGATCTCTTTCGTAACTATGAGCAAAATCAATTCTAGTCATTTAAAAGTGGCTCATCTGAGCCATGTAAAGCATGACAGCAGTCAGCTGAACTACAACTTTTCCTGGATTCAGACAGGTCCCAGGTCCTAGAAGGCAGAATCTGCACACCCAAATCAAAAGGATTTAACAGGTTTTCTGCTAAGTGGTTCAGACTGATAAGTTTTTGGATGATAATGAATATTGTTCATTTATACATTGCCTTTCAGGCTGTGAGCCCAAAACAATTTGCAAGTGTGTGAGGATTTAAACTCATAGTTGGGAGGTACGTCATTTACAATTAAGCAAATAGATTTTGCATATATTAATAGGCGATAGTCCCATCTCCCCTCCCACCAGGGAACAAAAACTGAAACTCTAGTCCATGTAAAGGGCGTGGAGAAGACAAAATCCTTCTGCCACAGTCCTAGCAGACACATGTACACCCTTCTTTTGCTCTTTACATGGCACAAATAGCCATAACAGATAAGTTATCCAAAACACTAATTTAATTTCCAAACAAGAATTGCTAATTCCTATGTGGTTTTTTTGTGCATTGAACAGCTAAGTTTCCTATTTCTCTTTTCAGACTGTGAACAGCCAAAATATATTACACAAAAAGACTTGTCTAGGATAATTTATATGATTTTGAGAAACAGGAAGAACCAAAAAAATCTAACAAAAATAGCTTAGGTACTTTTGTTTAAAACCTGAAAATCTGGTGTGGCGATTCGCCCTGCACAAAACTCCTGTACTTCCAGAAGAGCCCACTAACAAAACATCCCTCCATTCTGGATTTCTTCAACTTCAGTAATCAAAATTTAGGGATGCTTTTGAAAAAAATGGCTCTAAGATGGGCAAAGTCTTGGCTGTCTGTGCTGTGTATCAGATGAAAGGTGTTATACTTGGGTTGCCAACATTGTGTCCTAACCACTGCAGCTAACACTGTCAGCTTACAGCTGAACTTTGTTTTCTGTGCAAAAGGTGTTTAATACTTTTAGTAGGAATGAAAAGTATTGCAGGTTTTATTTTCATTTAATCCAGTGATATTCTGTAAGTCAGAAATCTATGTGTGCGTTATCCAGTAAACTGACTGACCATTTCAGGTATTGACTGGGTTTTGCAGCACAGCTTTGAGAAATATCATGAGTCATGTGAGTAAGAAACCTTAGTTAAAGGAGTTTATGTTCTAAAGTAACACTTGAAGAGGTAGATTCATACTAAATGTTCTGGATTTTCTATGCCTTTATAAAAACTACTTTGATTAAATATCAGTGGATTGTTTTATTACAGCTCAAAAATCAATTTCCAAAAAATACTGGGTAGATACATAGTAATAACTTTTAAACAGATGAGAGCTCACCCCGAATATGGCAGTCCTTCCACACAGAATAATAGATGTGAAGCATAAAGTGAAACTATTCCTGAACATAACATTTCCGTTCACTTCGAGTTACATTGCACAAGTTAATGTTTGGACTCAATGATCTCTGAGGTCTTTTCCAACTTGAACAATTCTGTTATTCTATTAACTACAAATAAAAGTAATACTTTTATAGAGAAATTGTAATTTCTGCTGACATACAAAATGGATTTCAAAAACACAGTATTATCTCCCACCCTGTGGCATGCTGAGTTTTACAGATGGGTGACTGTAATTTTTCATGTTTACACTGTTGTGCAGCTTCCTGAAGGTAACGAGCAGAACCTAAATGCTAGACAATAGGGCTTGTTATTCAGAGTGAGAGCAGCTCTACCAGTCTCTGCAGGCAAGGCTCCTTGGAGCCTTGATCTCATTTTCCACCAGAATCCAGTAGCTAGGATGAAGAAGAGAACACCTCCTTTCCATGCTGAATTTCTGCTACAGCAGAATGGTTTTCCTCTTGACAGCATTCCATTTTGACATACATTGACTATGGTAGTAGCAGGCCCTACATATATAATCATTGTGCTATTTAAAGCAGATCTTAGAGACCAAAAAAATGACATGATAAGGATTAGCATGATTTTCAATTCAAATGGAATCAATGTTCTCAACAGTATTAGCATGCATTGCAAATCTTGCTTAGTATGAACATGGTATCATGTTAATGGTTAATGTCATCCATTTCTAGGACTCAGGTGTTAGAATAATCCATGGACTGTTGAGTAGAATGTTCTACAGCCTAAATTAGCCCTACTGTGTTAACTGCCTTCAGTTCTCCACTCAAAGGAGCCGTTGAGAAAATTAAGTTTAGAAACAAAAATTGCTTGGGTAAGTACTCTGGAGGACAAAGATCACTCAAGAAACAGCTTCTCCATCTCCCCTGAAAAGGAGCAGTTTGGAATGATGGGAAAAAGCTTTATCATCAGCATTTCTATAAAGCATCTCTTACAATCCAGTCAGCTCTGCAATTAAAACTCACAATCTTATATCTGTGAAAATTTGCCAACTACTAATAATTAATAAGGTAAACAGGTATTAAGAGTGTGTTACCAAGAGAATTTCTACTTAAAGCAGAGTCATCTAATAATGGCTTTGTTCTTTCTTCCCAGAGCTAAAATGGTTTAAATATTCTGAAGTGTATTAATTCTGCTCTATATACCTTCTTTCCACAAGCCATTGCCCCAGTTACATGAGAGGACCTATGAAGTCCTGAATGGAAAGATTTGACCACACAGCTGTGAATGGAAGAGTTAGGACTGAAACATGGCCCAGGCTTTGAAAAATACTGAAACACCCTGACTTTATAAATCAATATCAATCAATGCCCTGCAAAGTACATCATAAACCTGGACATTCAAGTGAGCTAACCCTGAGCTAATAACACCACTTTAAGTTTTAAAACATTTCACAAACCTTAGGATACTATCGCGTGGCCTTTGATCCAATTTCATCCTTTGGGGGTGTTCCAATTAAGGGTTATTGGAATATATTGGTTTTCCAGACACAATTACTCTTCTTTTAAAAAGACTAGTGGAAGAGTGTAACATGTTTTGAGTTATTAATCCTCTGCTGGGAGATAAAATTTAACCTGAAGGAATCGATCTAGAAGGAGAACATTTTATTTAGGCTTTGGACAATGGGATTTCTCTTGACTTGCCAAGATTCGTCCTTCAGTAAATATAGAACAGACATTCATCTTTTATAAGTTATTAATAATAAATGTTGAATTCTGACAGGACACTTCAGAGCAAAGCACTCAGGACATGTGCATTTATTCAGCATTGTACAGGATTTCACTTGTTCAACTGAACCAATGTGTAACTGCCATAATTTGTCTATACCTGAAGGAAAAGCAACCCGTATCTACCAGGCAAACATCCCAGTTTACAGGTACTGTACAGTTTCCTTATTACCTGCTTTCTGGACAGCTCTAAAGCTTGACAGATGTCATTCCTATGAAACATCTGTTCTGCTGATACTTATGTAACATTCAGAGTCTGACACATATACGTACAAATTCAATTCAAGGTTACAATGTGAAACTTCATGTCACCATAGGACTGATCCCTTCCACGAAATGTAGGAAATGAGCTGCTTGGCAGCAAGGGTGAAACAAAACTGTTGCTTTTTTAAGGACAAAAGGACTGGGAAAATCTTTAGGACAGTTTCAGAGAAATTTCTTAGAAGGCTCAGGAAACCTGGGATGATCTTTTCTTTCCTTTCTGGGAAAGGAGAAGGCCACACTAGTGGACCTGGTGGTCACTTGCTGTTCTTACTGCCCTGACACAAGCCTGGCTCAGCAGCAGGGAGCTGTGGGAGAGGAACGGACTGGCTCTTCATGCACCATATACTGCCCGAAGAGCTGCACTGTTGCAGAGGAAAAATAGGGAGAAAACCTCCTCTGGCAGCCTTGGCTACTGCCCACATGCATAACTGGTCCTGACTGGGATAGACTGTTGGAAAACTGGGAATTTAAGAGATTTTGGCAGTTTAAGAGATTATTCCATGTAGAACAGATTTTCAGAAACATGGTGGGCAATTAGAAATTACACTGTCTTTAGTGCACAGATGTATTTCCTTGGGGTCCTAGCACAGGCCAACCAGATAGGAAATGGTGTGAGACTAAGTCTTTCTTTATGAAGATCTGCTTGAATTAAATTTGACATGGTCCCCAGAGATCAGTAACTGCTCTTCTAACTCCTCCTGAAAGCAACAGCTGAGTCGCATTCAAAATAGAGTATCAGCTGTTATGCCTTAAATGCAACAACAAACAAGTGTTTAATGGTGGTTTTGATGTTGTTCAGATCCAACAGCTTGTGGATGCTTTTTTTGCAATACATTCCAGGGTAGGGATTGTGACACAAGAGAGCACCTCTTTCATGAAAGAAGAGGGTTTCTATTTAAAGCATTTTTTAATTCATGTGGGTTTGTGCTGTGCATATACAAGAGT
Organism: Acanthisitta chloris; assembly: GCF_000695815.1. Lineage (NCBI taxonomy): Eukaryota > Metazoa > Chordata > Aves > Passeriformes > Acanthisittidae > Acanthisitta > Acanthisitta chloris. The sequence continues at coordinate 2,319 of NW_008689044.1, read as the reverse complement.
GTAATGTCCACTTTCTTCTCCATTCATGACAGCTGTGGGAAGATCTGTTTCATGCCTAGAGATCCAGACCATGTTTCCCAAGGAGAAGGCATTTCTTTGTTGCAAATGGCCTGCTCAGTGCAGGCCTGCTTCACTCTCCTCAGGTGTAGAACAGTGTACTCTGTACATTAGTGTACAGCAGCACATCACATTTAAGTCATTCCAGCACTACAGCATCCACGTTTGCTTTATGGTTTTATCTGTGGTGCTGGAAATATGTTCCCACATTGATTAGATTGAAATTTTTTTTGAAGTGGAAAGTTCTGCCTAACCATTAAAGGGTTTTGCCATTGATGCTTATTTCTTATGAAGTGTTTGACTACAGAAGAACCACATGCAGATCTGCCCATTCACCTCAGTTCCCAAAGAATGGGTATAAGCTGTGAAAAAAGAAAACAAAACCAAAGGCAACTTAAAACCTGTTTCACTGGTCTGCATGGACTGGCCTTTTACTGCTCTGTCACTAAGACTCTGGATGCACACTGGGACCAAACTGAGCTTGCTGCTGGACTGAGGCACAGAGCAGAAGGCTGAGAAATTCAAACTGTACTGTTGTCTCTCACCTTTGGACCTACACCTGAGTACAGCTCCATTGAAACTAAGGATCAGAAGACACTGTGTTACAGGTTATAAAAGCAATGGTATTGTTAGCATTAGTATGCAGCTGTTGAAAGTACTATAGATCATGTTTGTGGGTGGGTGTTCAAGTTGCTGATGTGGAGCATGTCTCAGCTGTGTGGCACCTGTGGTTTAACCAGTGACAGCAACATCAGTGGTCCATGTGAGTTTGCAGGAGGCCACCAGCTAACTCCTAAGAGACTGTGCTATGTTCCCATTCCTAATTACAATGCACATCCCCTCTTACTCCTTCCATTGGAGACAATTTGCAGCACACAGACTAATTTAGATTTTATTTTTATAGAACAGATTGTATCAAATAAAATTGTGCAACAACTTAAATATGTTTTAAACCAAAACATCGATTTTTCTGCATGTTTCCTAGCTGGGCACTAAAACTACTTACGATAGCAAATGACCATTAAAATGGTCATGACTTACGATAGCAAATGACCATTAAAATAATGATCATCACATTATCAACTTGATATCAGTTTGCACTGAGCAGGCCACTTGCAACAAAGAAATGTGCTTGTTTGTGGAAGGAAGCACAGCAGTTAGAGACATGTTTTTTCCTTGGGAAACCAGTGGTCTGGACCTCCAGGCATAGAATCATATTGTAGAATTTTAGGGGTTGGAATGGACCTTGGAGATCACCTAGTCCCAACCACCTGACACGGGTAGGGACACCTCCAGGTTGCTCAAGGCCTCATCCAGCCTGGCTTTGAACACTGCCAGGGTTGGGGCAGCGACCACTTCCCTGGGCAACCTGGGCCAGTGTCTCACCACCCTCACAGGAAAAAAACTTTTCCTGATACCTAGCCTAAATTTCCCCTCCTTCAATTTGAACCCATTACCCTTTGTCCCATCACTGCAACTCCTAACAAAGAGTCCCTCTCCAGCTCCCCTATAGCCCCTTCAGATACTGAAACGATACTTTGAGGTCTCCACCTCAAAGACATAAAACAGATCTTCCCACATCTGTCACAAATGGAGAAGAGAGTGGACATTACACTCCTGTATATGCAGTTAGTTGCTATCAAAAGAAAAATACCAAAGCGCACACAAGTGACTGAAGCAGGAACCTCAGGAACACATGCTCAGCGCAGTGAGGATTATCTCGTTCCCACTAAGCTCGATTAAAAAGGATTTTTCCTATTACTTGGGTGTGTAAGAGACTCAAAAACATCAACTGTTTTGTCTCGACAATGTCCCCAAGTGCAGTGTACCCAGATGTGCTCTCCAACATGATGATTCTCAGGCCTTTCTCTGCACATTTCCTTCTTTCCCCCTTTTCTCTCTCTCTGATGTTAACATAGTTTAAGGTCCCAACATCTGACCTCGTTTGTGACTTAATCTCACTCCGGCTATCTGCTCTTCCTGCAGGGGAAACTTGCGCTTGCACAGTGCAAACTGAGACGTTCTGCAGGCCAGAGAGGACATGGCAAGCAGGACAGTCTCTTGTCTCTGCAGGGCAAACAATCCCGGCCTTACACAGAACAACCGACAGGTTGCAGTTTGACCTACAGCAAACATCCTCTCTGCTTTTGCGGAGCGAGACAGGGTGTGCACCTGCTCTTCACGCCAAAACGCCTGGAGAGCACGGGCTTAGAGCACATAGCAGGTGTAGTGGGACAGGCTCCCTGCGGCTGGCGGCAGTGG
>NW_008689043.1:12167-15115 GCF_000695815.1 Acanthisitta chloris | reverse complement strand
GCATGTTGACTGCCCCACACAGCTTAGCGTAGTCAGGGGAGATAAAATATTTCTAAAGTAATTCAGAGGAAAAACTCTCAGAAATTTCTTAGAGGAAATGATGATTGTTGCGTTTAAGGAAATTGGGGAGGCAGGGAGAGACTAAAGCACCTCTGTCTACAGGATCTTTTCCTATGGTTTAATATAGTGGTATTTCATCTTGATTATTCCTATCAGTTCTGATTTTTTCAACTCCTAGACTTCAAGCATCAGCAGTCCAGACTATTAGGGGAATAGCACACACCTGAAAGCAAGAGACAGCACCAATAAAAACACTGAGCTATTTCTTCACTACAAGGAAAAGCGTTTCCTTTACCAGGAAACACAGAAATGCCTGTAAATAGATATGCCCATTAAATCAGTTAGTCAGCAAAGTCCCTTTTGAAAGAGCAACATGGAAAGCATCTTCTCAGGTTTTACTTAACTTTCTGTTCAAAGGGTGGATGTTGAGCCTCAGGGATCAGCTGGTGACATGAAAATCTATCTTCCAAATCACTGGGGTGTTTTTCAGTAATGAGTTCCCACTTCCCTATCCCTGAAAGGCATGGCAAATAGAGTCGTAGATCAAAGCAACACGTAGTCGAGCCAGTACAGCTGTGGAAGCTAAAATGGCAAGGGCTGCTGTGTGGTAATGAAAAGGGCCATCACTAAGGATTTACTCTAGAATTCAAAACTGTCACTTTCAATTTGAAACAAGGGATCCATTAGCTTACTGCACTTCACATTGTTATTGATTTGCAATCCTTTACTTTCCTTTAATCTCAAACTGTCATTGAATGCATAACTGGTTTTTACTTCACAGAATAAACCTTGATGATTTTGCTTTCAAATAGTTATTCTAAAACCCATGTTTTCTGCCTGCATCAGTTTCTTAATGAGTTGCATTAATATAGGTTTCCATTTACCTTAATTATATTTTTGGCAGATTTGCTTTTAGTCACATCTCACCTTACCACAGGAACATTTTGTCACATTCCCTGGTTAAGTCTGGCCCTGAACCATTACTTGCTTTCCTAAAGTAGTGTGTGTGTAGGGGCTAAAGTGCATGGACACATTTATTCACACTTAATAAAAGAAGCCAACTAACATGCCATTCTCTCATCTAACTTCACTCAGTTGCAAGGAAATCAGCTACTTTTCCCCTTGGTACTGGAGGAACTATTCATATCAACCCAACTAAAATTGGCAGAAGAATTCCTGAATTGCAAGCCTTGAATATCAAAGATATACCAATAATTTGAGCCAAATACCACACAGAATTACATTTACACAGGATCCAAACATACATCTAAAATGCTGATATTTGATTGATACCTTTGCCTCAGTGCACTTAGTTCAGCAAAACAATGAGTATTTTTATCCTAATCCAGTGCAGCTCTCACATATACACCTAAATTTCAGTCTAAAAACTAGTCGATGAAGGAGGGAAAGTCTAGGTTGGATGTGAGAAAAATGTTTTTCCCTGTGAGGGTGGTGAGACACTGGCACAGGTTGCCCATACTTCATAGTAATCTGTATCTTTACACGAGGAACTACATTTGGGCAGAGATATTTTCATGAGAGCTGATCAAATACAATCAGCCATGTGAATTTTACATCTATTTGGTCTGGGGTAAACTAGAATAATTGAGGTAGATGATCTTCCCTGAAAATATTCCAATTAGGATTTAGATGAGGACTACTGAATTTTTGCACAGGGTTCTCTCACATGATTCATTTGCTAAATTATTTTTTCTGTCTTTCATATTCAGCACTTCCTTTAAACTTATCTAAACCCCAAAGAAAAGGAATCTTAGATTTTAAAAAATCCTTAGGAATGCACATTTTATAAACAACTGAGCCCATGAGGTGAAATGTATTACAAAGAATTATTTTACAAAAATAGGGATATCACCCTTGGATTTACTAAAAAACATATGAGGAATAAAACAAACAAACAAAAAAACCTGTCTAAAAGCATTTCCTGATTTTCTTCAAAGCTGGAAATTGAATTCACTTATGTCAAAAATGACAAAGGTGCAATAAAACAAGCAAGATGCCTCAGATCCTCCTGAATTAATTTTTATCTCTCTCAAGTATTAGTTTAAAAACCCAGACACAGGAAATGTTTGGGATCTCTGTTTCTCAGAAATCTGAAGATGAATCAAATGACAAAGCTGGTAAAAATCTCAGTGCTTCAGTTCTAATCCAAAAGAGTTTTAAAAAAAAAGTAAATATTAACTGAGTAATTTATGCCTATATATGCTAACGATGCGAACGTACCATTTTCTTTGTGTGACAAAGATGTTTTAATGCACATTTCAGAGCACAGATCCTAGTTTTAAGAAGTTACCTATGTAAAATGGCACAGTTCAGCAATTCATTTGCATTCACTGCTTGTCAAACATATCCCTAGTGATTCTCTGCACTGCTTTCCAGTGCACACATCTTCGGAATCTCCTCACTTTCTCCCGAAATTACCACAAATATATTTCCCAAATATACATTGTCAGACAGTTACTAAATGGTATTTGTCAAATCTATTAGCTGCCTTGACTCTAGTGTATTAAAAATATTCCCTGAAAACCCTCCTCTTACACTTAGACAACATTAAGTTCAGCATGGATTGGAGACATGGATCATTCCCCTCAAAATATGAGAGACTCATGTATCTGAACTTTTGATTCTAATGTTAGGGCAATGCTATGAAACACTTTCAAAGACATATGCCATAAACTAAAATTCATACAGACTCACTAGAGAGCATAATTTTATGGTACATTAGAGGCCCTTAGGGACCTACATTTTGGGCCCCAGACCTTTTGCACTACACAAAAAAACATTTTCCTAGCAGAGGACCTAAAATCAAATTTAACTTAGACCATTTGTTTTCAACTTCTATTTAAGTTGTTACTTGCTTTTAAGGCCCA
>NW_008689043.1:0-11932 GCF_000695815.1 Acanthisitta chloris | reverse complement strand
AGGCCAGGTTGGATGAGCCTTGAGCAACCTGCTCTGGTGGGAGGTGTCCCTGCCCAGGGCAGGGGTTGGGGCTGGATGATCTGTAAGGTCCATTCCCTAAACTAAAATTCCATGATTCTATGATTTTGCAAAATCTTAATTTTCATGCTTTTCTCAGTAAGCAGATTCTAATGTTACACATATGAAAAGGAAAAATTCCATGATTCTATGATTTTGCAAAATCTTAATTTTCATGCTTTTCTCAGTAAGCAGATTCTAATGTTACACATATGAAAAGGAGAAAGACAAAAACACACAAAAATACCCCAACGAAAATACACACAACTCCCCCCAACGAATATACACACAACTCCAATACCCCAACGAAAATACACACAACTCCCCCCAACGAAACAACCAAAACAGATCTCAAAACTTCCAAATATTATTCAACTACTTAGAGATTGAGAAAAGAAAGGAACAGAGGTCCCTAGGATCTGATTCAGGGTTTTAAATGTTTCAAATGTTGCAAATGTTCAATTGTGCTAATCCAGTTGAGCACAGATTGCAACCAATTTTTGCATACTCTAATAAAATCCAAAGAATTAATTGTTGCCTTATGCAAGGACGTTCTTCATTGAAACAGTTTAATATGGCTTTTTCTGACATGTTTAATTACTGAAATATTTTGCCACTATACGCCTAGAATCAACTGTGGGTTTTTTATATAAATTATCACAAAGAACACAGTTTCTCATAGCATTTTTCAGCAGTGACTTAATTCCTATTATTCTAAGCAAGCTTCATTAAACTAATTGACTTAGCTGGAACCACTCACAGTGGTTAATGTTTGCAGCATTGCAAGAATTAGCTGTACTGGAAGAATTGAGAATAACATAAGTATTGCTGTTTATAGTGAATAAATCTACAGAGTTACTTGATTTATGATGTATCAAACCAATAAATTCTCTGTAAAGGTATAATTGGCACAGCTTTTAGAATGATAGTTGATACCTATAAACAATATCAAGATTTCTGTTTTCTGAGCTTGTCATAGATGTAAAGGTATTCATGACACTTCTGTTTTCTTACCTAAAACCACCACAAAACAAGTGGTGAGAAAACAGAGCCACTACTTACAAGGAAGAAGGATGGTCTTGTGCTCGTGATAGATTCGTGATGATTCGTGTGGTCATAGAATCATAAAATCATAGAATGTAGGGGTTGGAATGAACCTTACAGATCATCTAGTCCCAACCCTCTGCCCTGGGCAGGGACACCTCCTCACTAGATCAGGTTGCTCAAGGCTTCATCCAACCTGGCCTTGAACACTGCCAGGGTTGGGGCAGCCACAGCCTCCCTGGGCAACCTGGGACAGTGTCTCACCACCCTCACAGGAAAAAACTTTTCCCTAATATCTAACCTAAACTTTCCCTCCTTCAATTTGAACCCATTACCCCTTGTCCTATCACTGCAGTTCCTAACACAGAGTCCCTCTCTGGCTCCTTGTAGACCCTTCAGATATTGAAAAGTTGCTCTGAGGTCTCCACACAGTCTTCTCTTCTCCAGGCTGAACAGCCCCAACTCCCTCAGCCTGTCCTCATAGGGAAGATGCTCCAGTCATCTTTGCAACTTCGTAGCCTCCTCTAGACTTGCTCCAACAGTTCCATGTCCTTCTTATGTTGTGGACACCAGAACTGCACACAGTATTCCAGGTGGGTCTCATGAGAGCAGAGGGGCACTATCACCTCTTTTGACCTGCTAGCCTTCATCTCAGTTCTATTTCAGACTACTCATACAGCCTGAGGCAAGTGACTTCATTACAGAGGGGCCTCAGTTTCCTAAAGTCCTGTCCATATGGAAGCTGTAATTTTGCTTCTTCAAGCCACATCAACATAACACAGCTGTTCAATATACACAGTTGGGTTTCTAAAAGGTCTAAGAAGCTGTTAGTAATAAAATAAATATACAGTCACAAGGTCCTATCTCCTCAAGTTCTGTTACAGCTACTTGCAAGTAAACAGACTTAACATTTTCTTAAATTTTTCTTAAATTATCTTTTCATTAGGAGGATAAATTCGCTAACATTTAGGGGACAGACTCCATCAGCCAACCACCGAAGTGCCAGCCCCTTCACAGATTAGAAGCCAACTTCTCTGAATACATTTCCTTTCAGGAGTTAATTTTAAAAACCATAAATCCAGGCTTCAGATTTCCCATCAGAATTCACAACTTTGACATATCGTATGTTCATGTGGTTGTAAACACAAAACGGACATCACCGTCACAGAGGAAGACAAACCTTGACACAGATCAAAGTGGTCTGTCTTGCATGAGGAGAAATAGGAAACATCAACCATAACTCAGAAAATTCCATGTCTGATTCTTCATCAGAGGAATATCTTTGACAATAATCACTTTCTAAAGGATTGTCATCCCAGCCTAGTGACAATACCCCTGCCATCTGCTGCTTTCATTTTGAAGGACTTGTGAGTGCCATCAGTAGGAAATCACCTTTCATTGTCTGCCAAAATTGCTTCATCTCCTCTGTATATTTCTTTCGATCTCCTTTTTCTTGTATGATTAATTTAGGATCTATCTCCTTCATGGACAGCTCCAGCCTCATTAAAACTGACTCCTGTTGACTTAGCTGAGCGTGGCTTCAATGGGAAAGGAACATCTGAGTGCACGGATTGACCTGAAACTTACTCTTTAACTCCAGCCCAATCAGCTGTCAGATTTCTATCAAAAAGGAGACACATTGCAAGAAGGGAAAGCTTTATCTACACTACTTAATTAGACATGTTTTAATAAAGACATGACCTACTGTCTCCCTTCCCACCTGCAAGCACTATAATTAAAGTTTCTCTAACAGAACCATAAGCTATTTCTGTTCTCCTCCCAGTTTTAAAAATTGAGTACAATTCTACAGGAACTTGAGGAGTGAGAAATGAAATATGTCAACCCTAGAACTAAGAAAAAAATCTCTATTTTTCTTGTGGATGCACAATTCAATGCTTGAATCAGTAAACAAACAAACAAACAAAGGTAGCAACAAAGTTCTGGGTGACACCTTGATCTTTTTTCCTCTAATCAGTAGAAACATTTGTCATGTAAAAGCATTGGAAATCAACACATTTTGGTTTATTTACCCATATATGGGTACTCAAGGTCCTTAGCATCAAAACTATTTGGATTTTAGAAACTGTAAATACCTAATGCCTCTTACTTATGTCAATGCATATGTGAAAAACCTAAAACAATTACACACATGATTTTAGCTATTGATCTGTACATATGGATCTGTTCCAGCTGACAAAACAACTAACATGAAAAAAAAATGGAGGAAACCCCCACTTTTTCATTTTGAAGTGTTTCTATTCCTGAAAATACATATCAGTGAATTAAACTAATAAAATGCAAATGTTAAATGTCGCAAACCTCAACACGTTCCAATTTGGAAAATGATACAATGTAAGTTCTGAAAATTGATGAGTTTACCAAATCCAACACAGTTTGATAAATCCCTAAAAAAATGCTCTGCTGGGAGAATAATCTATTCACAGACATACATAATGCAACATGAACGAGGAACCTTATTCTAAAACTGAGAATCTCTGCTGCTATTTGTAGCTGATAAGAAGGAGACCTGAATTACATATATGATAGTTTCCAACCAGGGAAAAGCAACTCATTCCCCAAAGAACAGGAGTATAAAGATAGAAAAATATACACACAATCAGAAGTTAGTGAAACCCAATTGTGGATATATATTGTGTATATTCTTTCTGTTTCCACAGACACAACAAGCCAAAATCTGCTGTCTCTACTATAGATGGAAAATAACTGGAGGTTCTCATTCCAAACAGGCCTTAGTTTTATAGTTAGTGTTATTTGAGGAGACTAAAAGTGAATGGGTTTCAAAGAAAAAGAGTTTGAACTTCTTCATATCCATCTACTGCCACACTACATGAAAAACAGTTATGAGATCAAGACAACAAGAAAAGACATGTTATGATAAGCCACAGGCAGGTTGGTACATCACCAGATACTCTCAGCAGGTTCTAGGTAAAACAAACATAAGTCAGTGGGTAAAGCTATTTCAGATGAAAGGATGTAATACAGCAGACAGCCTCAAAAGGGCTCAGCACAAAACCAGAATTCATAGCAGCAGTCAATGTGCCACTGTAAGTAAAACAGTTCCTGGGAGCTGAAACACATAATGGATAGTAAGCTTAAACTCTCACACACAGAAGAACTGCTAAGACTCTCATCACATTTCTGAGCATAAAACCTAATCTTGTCAAAATGAACCAAAAGATAAAAAAGAGCATTTGCTATGGTTAAATAATACAGACTGAAGGCTTCTCAGAAAGGACTGACCTGTAAAGATCAGAGGCAAATGGAATACTGTGGGTCAGAAACTGACTCCAACACAAAATCAACAGATTTAATGGGAAAGAAATTGTCTGTGAGACAAAGGAAAATGTATTTTTAGTCTACCTTGCCCTGGAAAAGGCTTCAACTCAGAATTATGTCTGTAATAGGAAGCCACACTACTAGACAGTGAACACTGATCTAGGCCCTGTATTCTGTGATAGCAAATGAAATAAATACCTGTTGTTCAGTTTAGAGAAGACACAACTGAGGAATGCAAAATATTGCAAAGAGATTAAACTATTCTCAGGAAGTATTCTGGGTAGCTAAGGAAGAAATATTATGCAGTTGCCACAAAGACAACACATTTTAGGATGATTCTGCAAATAAACACCAGAACACAGCCTAAGTTAGGCTTGCCACAAAGACAACACATTTTAGGATCATTTCTGCAAGTAAACACCAGAACACAGCCTAAGTTAGATCACTAACTAACACAGATCACTGATTTTCTAAAATCTACTAAGACTATCACATTTCAGGAGTAGGATAGTGCAGGTGTTCTCTTCTAGAGGAGGAGGATAGAGACATGTCCAGAGATGGGCCAAAAGACCTTCTGGTATGCTTTCATACTTCTTTATCTGATAGAGAACATTTTCTCATGTTGTAAATGTTATTTAAATGGCAATTTTTGGTGTACAATATATCATTTCCAGCAGTCTCAGACAAAAAGTGAAATTTGAAATGATTAACAGTGCAAGTTTATTTTTCTCTCTCCTTCTCTGTTACTGTTAAACAAGGGCACTCATTTTTGATGCAATCATACTGTTACTTTTGAAATGTATACATTTCTTTTAACTCCCTAGTCTCTAATAAAAAAAATAATAGTTTTTTTAAGTAACATTTTCACTTCCTTATTCTCTGAAGGCAATGTAAGAAATTAAGGGTTTCTGACTGCACTTCAGCTTTATTTCATCTTTAGATTTATTTGGTACAAAGGAACAATCCTCATACATAACAACAAACGAGCAGAAGCATTAAATGCAGCTCTTACATACAAGACCCAATGGGATTATGTATGAGATGTGACTGCCTGTATCCTTCCCTGCTCACCTTGCCATTCTTCATTTCTCAGGAGAAAGCAGCACTTGCATTAGTGCACCAGTGCTATCGATTTACATTCAGCAATATCCCTGCTAAGTACTTGATAGCATTACCAGAGGAAAGAAACATAACTTCTTCTACAGGGATTGAAAAAAATGATACATCCACAGTAATGAAGTGCAGTAATCCTACCTTTCAAAAGGAACCAGGGGGAAACCTACCCCTGTGACTGAACTGTCCCTGCAAAGGTTCATGACCCAGGTAATACCTGGATGCTCATATACTTCTATCTCACAATGTTTTACATGGGATAAAATACAACATACAGCAAGACCAGCATCATTTCTATGGGTGCTCCCACTCTGAGAGCAACCTAACACTGGGCTGTGTACAGCAGAACACACACTAAGAAAGACCACAGTCAATCCCTCAAGGGATGGCAGAATTTACTGTGTTAAACAAATATACTCATTCAGAGTCTGAATGATTCAAACAGTTTTAGAACAGGAAGATAAAAAGTTATGTGAATTCATATTTGTGTTTTGGTTTATTCTAGAGAAGTCCAGACCTCTGAACATAGCCAGAAGAGAGAATCTAAATAGAATCCAATCCGAAGTCAACCTTTTTGTGTTTTGGTTTATTCTAGAGAAGTCTAGACCTCTGAACATAGCCAGAATAGAGAATCTAAATAGAATCCAATCCAAAGTCAACCTTCAGCAAAGCTAAAAAAGGATATTACTATACTATTATACTCCTGTAAATCATCTCAAATGAATTAGACCAAGAAAAGTCCTATCTTAACTTTTCTTATCAACCTCTTCCACCCACAGTCCCATCCTCTACATTTGTTTCAAATGTAAACAAAGTCCTAAAGTCAAAACATACTTGAGCTGCTCTCTCTCCTTTCAGATTCAGTAAAGCTAAAGAGATCAGTATACATTTTGTTTCTGTAGGATTTATGCAACTAAACCCCAACACTTGAGAGCTATTTCAAGCTCTAGCTGTTTCTGCTCTCTTCAAGAGCAGAATAATCCCAAATGATTTTCCCAGAGTGAGTGAGAAGTAGATTATTGAAGCCACTTAAGGACATTATCACCTTCACAAACAGGGTAACCCAACAGAATGATAGGCATGTACTCCACTGCAACTCTAGTGTGTCCTTTGAGAAAGAAGCAGAGAATGCATTTTCTGTCAAAGATGCTTTATTGGGAAAGATAATTGAGGGAGGTGTTAAGCCATTTAGAGGGTGCAGAAAGCCATATAGCACATTCAGTCAAAGAAGGAACACCTGACCCTCCAATGACCCTAATGCTTACTCCAGTCCACACAATAATATTTGCCACAATTCACTGCTAAATCCTCAGGCAAAGCAACAAAAAGAACAGATTTTCTTAATGTCACTCAGGTGATTGGTCTATCTTGTAATTCCTTCTGACACTAAACCCACCAGATTCAACAGCAAGAAATGAAACAGCAGCCAAATTTCAAACACCTGCTGCCCATTACAGCTGGATTGCCAAACCCCTCCAGAATCATACATCTGCAAAACACACAATGTCCAAAGAAATATTGATTAAAGCTTCTATTTTACCTGATAGGCTACAATGTGGTTGGGGTTTGGGGTTATTTTCCCTAAATGAAAAAAAAATCTTTAGCGAAATAAAGAATAAGACTCATAAAGTTATGGTACAAACTAATACAGGAATTTTAGGGTGAATGTGCAAATATATCTCCTATCTGTTTTCTCTAAAAAATTACCTCCAAGGAAATTCCTCACTAGTTACTAGCAGTGCAAAGCTCATGAGGTGCAGCTAAGTAGTGGCAGCTTAGCTTGATACATTTTTGACATATATACCATTTAATCCCATAGGAAACAGTAAGAAAATGCTCATATTATTGCTATGTCTTGAACAGTAGTTCACCTATGGCTAGAATAATCATTTGACTCTCTGACAAGCTGTATTTATAAGTTTATTAGAAATATCTTTTTCAGATTTCAAATTAGAAGAGCTCCATTGGGAACTAAAATAATTCAGTATAATGAAGGGAAGCCAATAGCCAACACTGACTTATGATATATCTACAAATCTAGTGGGAAAATATAATTGAAATATTGTCTTTACAGTGTTCTTTTATACATATTTCAAGACCTATGACAGAAGTATTTCATGGTTTTTTAAACAGTTGTAACAATTTTATAGGATGAAAACCTTTGACAACAACAGACAACTTATTTCTATATATTCTTTCCACTATTTGCTAAATTTAAAATGCACCTTACCTCTCTGAGTCATATTCTATGATCCATTCAAATTCAGCATGTCTGTTGGCAGGCTGGCCAGACATCTCCTTCTACAGCATTTCCTATACTTTAACTTGAAATCACATGATCTATAATTGACATGATTCCAATATATACTGCATGCATTTACTTTATCCTCAACCCAGCAGACTTCTTGAGTGGCTAATATCAAAGGGACATGGACAGGCTGGAGAGATGGGCTGATTGCAATGGGATGAGGTTTAACAAGGCCAAGTGCTGGTCCTGCACTTTGGCCATACCAATCCCATGCAGAGCTCCAGGCTGGGACAGAGTGGCTGGAGAGCACCAGGCAGAAAGGGACCTGGGAGTGTGGAGAGACAGGAGCTGAACAGGAGCCAGCAGTGTGCTCAGGGGGCCAAGGAGGCCAATGGCATCCTGGGCTGGAGCAGGAACAGTGTGGTCAGCAGGACCAGGGAGGGGATTCTGCCCCTGCACTTGCCACTGGTGAGGCCACACCTTGAATCCTGTGCTCAGTTCTGGGCCCCTCAGCTCAGGAGGGACATTGAGGGGCTGGAGCAGGTCCAGAGCAGAGCAACGAGGCTGGGGAAGGGACTGGAGCACAAGTGGCATGAGGAGAGGCTGAGGGAGCTGGGGGTGTTCAGCCTGGAGAAGAGGAGGCTCAGGGGAGACCTTAGCACCCTCTACAACCACCTGAAAGGAGGTTGGAATCAGGTGTAGTCAGCTGAATAAAGAAAAAATCCCCACCAAATTGTATCATTCCTGTTCTCACAGATCTTACATCACATTGAAGGAAGAATGTAAGTCTTCAAACATATTTGCATAAATGTGTGTGTGTCTTTCCTTTGGCATTTGGAGACATAGCACCAGATTGCTCTCCTCAAATCCCAACTAAAATGGATTTACTTAAGTGATCTATGATCACGAAACTTCATTAAGAAAGTGCTGCAAAAGCCTCAAAGTACATGTGAGCACAACTCTGCATTTGTGTGGCTCTATTAAAACCAGTGGACCTGACTCTAAATATAAACGTTAAGGATGAAGATATATTTGCAGTGCAAAGGGTGAGAATGCATAAGGGTGTTCCTATAGTTTCTCTATGTGGGTGTAAATGGGGGAAGTGTGTTTTATTTAAATGCATATTGACAGTGAAAATGGAGCAAAAACATTTACATATGTTTTTGGAAATGTTTTTCATAATTCCTACTTATTTTCAAATGAAGCAAATGCTTAGGACTGTATTAAATCACAAGAGAATAGTGTAAGCACTACCTCCTGGTGATTCTTCACATGGAAAGCCTCTTACATGGAGAGTATTTATGGCTTTATGATGCAGGTAATAGAAAAAATCTAACACTTTACCATAAATGTGGTTGTTTGTAAATATTTGCTTTGCCAGGCTGAAAAGATAATTGGTACCTAATATCAGACTTAGTTTTAGAAATTAAGCTGTTCAGGATTTCAGACAGTGTTGGCTCATTCCACTGCTATGTATGCAACTCCTTTTTCAGCATTATGTGTATATGTGACAAACAAGTCTCAACTTGCAGAATATTTACTTGATTTAATTTGCTGCTAATTAACACTTACTTTTGATCACCAAGTCAGGTACAGACTAGGAAAAAACCACAGTTGAGCAAATACTTAATAAACAGCCTTCCTTCCCCTTCCACAGGTTTGTCTTAATTCTAACCTATCTCCCCTCCACTTCCTAGTCTAAGCTTGCCTTGTTTTCACTAAAGGTCACCAGAAATGAGGAGAAAGACTTGGGAGTGACAGTGGATGAGAAGCTCACCATGAGCTGCAGTGTGAGCTCACAACCCAGAAAGCCAGTTGAATTCTGGGCTGCACCAAAAGGAGTTTGGGCAGCAGGTCAAAAGAGGTGATTCTTCCCCTCTACTCTGCTCTCATGAGACCCACCTGGAATACTGCACACAGTTCTGGTGTTCTAAATATAAGAAGGACATGGAACTGTTGGAGCAAGTCCAGAGGAGGCCACCAAGTTGCTAAGAGGACTGGAGCATCTCCCCTATGAGGACAGGCTGAGGGAGTTGGGGCTGTTCAGCCTGGAGAAGAGAAGGTTGTGTGGAGACCTCAGAGCAACTTTTCAGTATCTGAACGGCCTACAAGGAGCCAGAGAGGGACTGTGGTGACAGGACAAGTGGTAATGGGTTCAAGTTGAAGGAGGGGAAATTTAGGCTAGATATTAGGAAAAGGTTTTTCCCTGTTCTGGTGGTGAGACACTGTACCAGGTTGCCCAGGGAGGCTGTGGCTGCCCCAACCCTGGCAGTGTTCACAGCCAGGTTGGATGAGCCTTGAGCAACCTGCTCTGGTGGGTGATGTGCCTGCCCATGGCAGGGGGTTGATACTGGATGATCTGTAAGGTCCATTCCAACCCCTAAAATTCTATGATTCTATGAAGGTTACCAAATGAATCTCAATTCCACCAGTAGGTGATAGGCAGCAGAGTATGTCAGGGGCATGTACACAATGGTTTCTCTCAAATGCTTTGATTCTTGCCCCTTTTCTCAGACATTCTTTGCTTCTTCAGGTTTTCCTGCAGCTCTCTTTCTTAGCATACCTACTGAAGCATGGGTCACCTCTTGGCCACAGACTTCCAAGACTGTTCCTTCCCAGCATGGTTTCTCCTACCAAGAGCATGTCTCCAGACAGATGCTTCCACCCCCTCCGCTGCCTGTTTCTTTCTTAACCATTTTTCTGCAGTGATGCCAGCACAACAGAAACACTATGCTTAATTTTGTCTCATCAAAGCAACATTTGCATATAGGAGAAAGTGATGCCAGCACAACAGAAACACTATGGTTAATTTTGTCTCACCAAAGCAACATTTGCATATAGGAGAAGGAGAAATCCTGTGCTCTGTTGTCTCTTTGATGCATTGTACAATGAGAAATGATGACAGACTTACAAAATGACCATGTCCATCTTTCTTGTGATGCACTGCACCAAAGAACCACAAAGAAAGACCTCAACATATTGTGGGATTTACTGAAATAAGCACAAAATAGATTTCTACCAGTAAAACCCAAGTGGTGACAGAAAAAACAATTTTCAAAGCTATAGGGAACCCAAGTCCATATGGCTTAGCAAAAAGATTGAGAGAATGGAATGCGATCTCACAGTACTTTTCACTCAGTAGGGTTATTGCCAGTTTCAAACAGAACTTAAGTCCAAATTTCCAGAAAAAAATAATTCGTTCAGACATTCAACACAACTCATTTCTTCCAAGTCATCACTTTGAAAAGACACTGTGTGTCTAGTCCCTTCCAGATCAAGGGGGAACAAAATCAATAGAAATGCATATTGAGTGCTGCATGTGCATTTTGTAATCAAAAATGTGCATATGTAATCACAAATCAGTGATGACACTTGTTGGCTTTGTAGCTGGCAGTGTTTTTGGGGTTCTTTGCATTTAATCTCAGGATTCCAGCTAAACAGTGACCCATACTGTACTGTACTATTAAAATCCATTCATAGCCAGCAGTTCTCAGGATTTTAAAATGGAATCAGGGAACCTGTTTGGAATTCATGCACATATGTTTTCTTTTCTGCGTGTCAAGACATTTCCAAATGGCTTTTGCTAACTGAAACAACAGCTAGAAATGTACTTGACATTTCACTTATTTTCCAGTATTTGTAACCTTGGTGCAAATGTTTCATCTCTTGGATTATCTTGTATACTGGGATGCAGTTCATGAAAAATTTATCTTCCCCGTGACATCCAATATTTGAAGATTATACCACCTGGTATCTATTTATTCAAACACACCTGGTGCTGTCTTCCCTTTTTAGCCTGCAATACAACTCAGCTTTGCCACTACCATGAATCATAATTTCTGGGCTGTAAACAAACCAATAAGTTCCATACATTGTGGAAAACAACTGAAAATTCATGGATGCCATGAACTCCCTGTGTCATTCTATTGGAGTTTTCTACCAATCTGAACATTACTTTTTTTTTTTCTATTTATTTTTTAATGTTTGTCTCATAAATGCCAGGAATGGCAAAAAGGATTAGGCATTATCAGTATCAGAAGCCAAACTTCTGTTACTACTCAGCATCTTTATTGTTTTGTTTCCTGTTTGGTTCTACTGTTTTCCAATCACTTCCTTATCAGTGCACTCCCAGAAGAAACCACAAGCCCTGAAATCATAGAATCATAGAATCAA
>NW_008689042.1:0-889 GCF_000695815.1 Acanthisitta chloris | reverse complement strand
GAGTGACCATTGAGTGACCTCTGACCCTGAGTGATTTCTGACCCTGAGTGACCCCTGAGTGACCATTGAGTGACCATTGAGTGACCATTGAGTGACCCCTGAGTGACCTGAGTGACTGAGTGACCACTGAGTGACCACTGACCCCTGATTGACCCATAGAGTGACCACTGACCCCCAACTGACACATAGAGTGACCATAGTGTGACCCCCACCTGACCCTCAGTGACCAGTGCCGAATCTGAGTGACCTCTGAGTGACCATTGAGTGACCTCTGACCCCTGACTGACCTCTGAGTGACCCCTGACCCCGAACTGACCTTTGACCCCTGAGTGACCTCTGAGTGACCCCTGAGTGACCTCTGACCCCTGAGTGACCTCTGAGTGACCCCTGAGTGACCTCTGAGTGACCTCTGACCCCTGACTGACCTCTGACCCCTCCCCTTGACCTTTGACCCCTCCCGTTGTGCCTTGGCCGCCATGTTGCCTTTGGCCACGCCCTGTCAATCACCCGGGGCAGAGCATCTTTTAGGACCTTTTTTTTGGGTCTTTTAGGACCTTTTTTTTGGGTCTTTTAGGACCTTTTTTTTGGGTCTTTTAGGACCTTTTTTTTGGGTCTTTTAGGACCTTTTTTTTGGGTCTTTTAGGACCTTTTTTTTGGGTCTTTTAGGACCTTTTTTTTGGGTCTTTTAGGACCTTTTTTTTGGGTCTTTTAGGACCTTTTTTTTGGGTCTTTTAGGACCTTTTTTTTGGGTCTTTTAGGACCTTTTTTTTGGGTCTTTTAGGACCTTTTTTTTGTTTCTTCCAGGACCTTTTTTTGGCCTTTTTTTGGGTCTTTTAGTACTTTTTTTTCCTCTTATTTGGTCTTTTTTTGGACCTTCCAGGACCTTTTT
>NW_008689041.1:2359-4065 GCF_000695815.1 Acanthisitta chloris | reverse complement strand
ATCCCTGGAGGAGCCCCAGGCCAGGCTGGATGTGTCTCCTGGGCTGGTAGAAGAAGTTCTTGGGTGGGTTTGGATGGGTTTAAGGACTTCCTAGTGCTCCATGTGCTGGTTTAGATGGATATTGGGAAAGAATTCCATCTTGGAGGGGTTGGGATGGAATTTCCCATCCCTAGAGGAGCTCCAGGCCAGGCTGGAGGTGTCTCCTGGGTTCCAGGTGTCCCTAAGTGGCTCCAGATGGTGTTCCAAGGTGTTCCCATCCATCCCATCCCACATTCCAGGAGCAGCATCCCATGGGATGAGGAAGTTCTTACCAGGTGTGCAGGGGAGGGCGAGCGACTGTCCTTGAGTGTGGCCCCGGCCGGAACGTCCAGCAGTGGCCACTTCATCTGCAGGTACTGGGAGGGGAGGACACAGGTTTTTAGTGGTCCCACACAGCCCAGATCCCAAAAAAATCCCAACCTGGATCCAAAAATCCCAATCTGGACACAAAAACCTTCAATTGGGCCCAAAAAATCCCAACCTGAACCAAAAAAAACCAACCTGGACCCAAAAAATTCCAACTTGGACCAAAAAAACCCAACTTGGACCCAAGAAATCCCAACCTGGACACAAAATCCTTCAACTGGACCCAAAAAGTCCCAACCTGGACCAAAAAAGCCAACCTGGACTCAAAAAATTCCAACTTGGACCAAAAAAACCCAACTTGGACCCAAGAAATCCCAACCTGGACACAAAATCCTTCAACTGGACCCAAAAAGTCCCAACCTGGACCAAAAAAGCCAACCTGGACTCAAAAAATTCCAACTTGGACCAAAAAAACCCAACTTGGACCCAAGAAATCCCAACCTGGACACAAAATCCTTCAACTGGACCCAAAAAGTCCCAACCTGGACCAAAAAAGCCAACCTGGACTCAAAAAATTCCAACTTGGACCAAAAAAACCCAACTTGGACCCAAGAAATCCCAACCTGGACACAAAATCCTTCAACTGGACCCAAAAAGTCCCAACCTGGACCAAAAAAGCCAACCTGGACTCAAAAAATTCCAACTTGGACCAAAAAAACCCAACTTGGACCCAAGAAATCCCAACCTGGACACAAAATCCTTCAACTGGACCCAAAAAGTCCCAACCTGGACCAAAAAAGCCAACCTGGACTCAAAAAATTCCAACTTGGACCAAAAAAACCCCAACCTGGACCCAAAACCCTTTAAACGGACCCAAAAAATTCCAATTGGACCCAAAACATCCCAACCTGGATCAAAAAATCCCAATCTGGACCCAAAAAATTCCACATTGGACCCAAGAAATCCCAACCTAGACCAAAAAAACCCAACCTGGGCACAAACAAATCCCACCCTGGAGCTCCCAAATTCCCAAATTTGTGCCCAAAAGTGCCAAACTCTGTGTGTCCAGGTCATCCCTGAGGTGTCCCAGGAGCATCCCAAGGTATCCCAACCCTCTGGAGATGAATTTTGGCCCCTCCAGGATGGAAATTCTTGGAGATTTTTCCCAAAAACAACCACCTGGAGTTCAAACGGCTCAAAAATCACCTGGAAAAAAACATCTCCCTCCCTTTCCATACCCATCCCAGAATTCCAGAGGGAGATTATCCCTCCCCCACCCACCCCGAGGGGTTTGGAGCTGTTTGGATCCCTGAAAAAGAGGAGAAAAGAGATGGAAATCGGTGACATTCCAAAGGGATTAG
>NW_008689041.1:0-2309 GCF_000695815.1 Acanthisitta chloris | reverse complement strand
TTTCCCTGCCGGAGAATTGGGAATGCAAGGGGAGGATTCAGGGAATATCAGGAAGTCCCTCAAGTCCTCATTGTTTGGGATTTTGGGAGGAAAATTCCATTCTTTTCCCATCCTGGGATGGAGGTGGAGGAGAAGTTTTCTCAAGAAGGGGGAAAAGCAGTTGGAAAAATCCTTGGGATTGTCCAGGGGGAGCAGATCCTGGTGGGACATATCCCAGGGTTGTATATCCTAGGATAACACATCCTGGGATGGATATTCCATGGTCTGGAGTTGTATATCCTGCAGGGAATTCCATGTCCTGGTGTCATCACTTCCCAGAATTCCATGTCCTATTGTCACTTGTCCCAGGATTGCACATTCCAGTGGATTTTATCCCAAAATTCCATGGCCTGGAGTTGTATATCCTGCAGGAAATTTCATGTCCCCGGTGTCATCACTTCCCAGAATTCCATGCCCTATTGTCACTTGTCCCAGGATTGCACATTCCAGTAGTTTTTATCCAAAAATTTCATGGCCTGGAATTGTATATCCTGCAGGGAATTCCATGTCCTATTGTCACTTGTCCCAGGATTGCACATTCCAGTAGTTTTTATCCCAAAATTCCATGGCTTAGTATTCCAAATCCTGGTGCCACATGTTATCCCAGCTCTGTTCCTCATGGAATCTCATGTCCCAGGATTTCCAAGGCACATTCCAGTATTCCATGTGTCCTGGAATTCCATACTTTGGCATCATGTCCCAGAATTCCCTGTTGGGTTGTGTCCATGTGGGATGTGATTTGAGAGGGAAAGTTTTCCAAGGTGGATAAATCCCATCCAGGTATCCCAGGAATCTCCATCCCTTATCCCATCCCTGCTCTTCCCATCCCTTATCCCAATATTTTTCCCATCCCTTATCCCAATATTTTTCCCATCCCTTGGCCCTGCACATTCCCAAGTGAAGGGAAAAAGGGGAGGGAAAAGAGGGAAAAGGGGGAGGGAAAAGGAGAAGGAAAAGGGGAAAGGAAAAGGGGAAAGGAAAAGGGGAAAGGAAAAGGGGAAAGGAAAAGGGGAAAGGAAAAGGGGAAAGGAAAAGGGGAAAGGAAAAGGGGAAAGGAAAAGGGGAAAGGAAAAGGGGAAAGGAAAAGGGGAAAGGAAAAGGGGAAAGGAAAAGGGGAAAGGAAAAGGGGAAAGGAAAAGGGGAAAGGAAAAGGGGAAAGGAAAAGGGGAAAGGAAAAGGGGAAAGGAAAAGGGGAAAGGAAAAGGGGAAAGGAAAAGAAAGAGGGGAAGAAAAGGGGGAAGGAAAAGGGGAAGGAAAAGGGGAAGGAAAAGGGGAAGGAAAAGGGGAAGAATGTCCTTCCCATCCCAATAAACCCTCTCCCAATGCCAAAAAAAAAATATGGGAAAATCCAGACTGATCCCATCCCTGCTAGGCCTGAAGCTCTTCCAACATTCCCACAGTTTCCTGGGATCCCTGGGGAGGAGAATTCCCAATCTCAGCCCAAGGAATGAGCCCTGGATCCTCCCCCTCTGCTCCCTCCAGCTGTTTCCAGGCCCCTAATCTCCTCCAGATGTTGCCTGGGAGCAGCAGGATGAGGAATTCCAGCTGGGACACTCCTGGGGGTCTCCTGTGTCCCAAACATTCCAGAGGGGAGAATTTTCCCCCTCAGGATTGAGGGTTTCCAGGGGGATATGGGGGTGAGGCATCATCATCCTCATCATCATCATCATCCTCCTCTTCATTTTTCTCCTCCTTCTCCTCATATTCCTCTTCCTCCTCCCTCATCCTTCTCCTTCTCCTCTTCCTCCTTATCCTTCTCCTTTTCCTTCTCCTATTCCTCCTCCTCCTTCATCCTTCTCCTCCTCATCATCCCCTCGTCTTCCTCATCGTCTTCCTCCTCCTCTTCCTCTTCCTCCTCCTCTTGCTCCTCTTCTTCCTCTTTCTCCTCCTCTTCTTCCTCCTCCTTCTCCTACTCCTCCTCCTCCCTCATCCTTCTCCTACTCTTGCTCCCCATCATCTTTTTCCTTCTCCTCCTTCTCCTATTCCTCCTCCCTCATCTCTCTCCTCCTCCTCCTCCTCCTCCTTCTCATCTTTTTCCTTCTCCTTCTTCCTCCTCATTCTCCTATTCCTCCTCCTCCCTCATCCTTCTCCTCTTTTTCCTCTTCCTCCTCCTCCTCTTTTTCCTCTTCCTCCTCCTCCTCCTTCTCATCTTTTTCCTTCTCCTTCTTCCTCCTCATTCTCCTATTCCTCCTCCTCCCTCATCCTTCTCTTCTTCCTCTTCCTACTCTTCCTCCTTCTCATCATCCTTTTCCTTCTTTCTCTTCCCTCAT
>NW_008689040.1:21754-57969 GCF_000695815.1 Acanthisitta chloris | reverse complement strand
ACAGCACAGAGCCCCGAGCGGACAGCGGAGCGTCCGGCGCTGCCCCCGCGGCCAACAGCCCTTTAATGACAGATTTAAGAGCACCTGCCCATCTGTTTTATACAAGTGAAACTGCCTAGCCCAGAACGGGAAAGTGCTCAAAATAGCTGTTGGCAGTCCAGCGGATTACTGGCTAGCAAGCCCATAAATAGTGCACTGATGTTAAATATTTTACAGGTTAATCCAGATAGAGACCCCGGTATTGTTTCGCTTCTCGCAGTGACATCCTCCCAGAGGTTTCTGTTGGCAGGTACCTGACTCAGCACTCTGCGCCTGACAGTTTTACCAAAGGGTCACATTTTAGAATGTTACGTTTGGCACTGCCATACAAGCACTGCATGTGCCTTTATTGAAATATTAAGTGTCGTATATACCTTACCCGGGCTAAGGTATTTTTATAAATATTTGCATAATTTTCATTACACATGGCATTTTAAAACCAGTGTAAACAGTGGATGCGTTGTATATAAATGTATACTTAATTTAAAATATGTTTACATACCCACATCTGGGTGAGAGAATTTTCTGCTTTGCTCTCTTTGCATTCGAGTACTTTAAAACTAAAGGACTTTACTGCAGGGCAGTTGTATTTTCTTTTTCTGTAAATACAGTGCCCAAATGCAGAGAACATGTTCATTTCAAGGTGTTGAGAGTGCAATATTCAGCATGCCCACAGACTGCTGTGCCCTTATGCATACAGGGTGATGTCTCTGGGCAGGAAGCATCATGCCATACCTAGACGTTTATACCCCAAACCTGCTATCTGAAATAAAATTTACACAGAAAATAGTGCCCTTTCACAGTAAATTATTCATTGCTGAACTATTTTCAATTCTCTGAAAGACTTTTTAGCCATTTGATTTACCATACATGATTTTTAAAAGAAAAACCCCACAAGTGCTCCATATGTCAGTGTAATAGCTGAGGGTGAAATTGCTTGCCCGATAGGAGCAAGGGCTTCATGCAAAGAGTCCTTCCCAGTGCCTGGTGTGTGGCCCCCCAGCTGGGACCAGGCATTGACCGAGCAGGTGGTTGGAGGCAGCAGCCCCACTGCTGCCCAAGGGATTGGGATGGCTCCGTGCCCCAGCCTCTAACATCAGTGAAGGCATGGCCAGAGACTGCAGAGTTCCAGTAATTCTTAATTGCTATTGCAGAAGCCAAAGTAAATTTGAGAGCAGCCCAGAGGCTGCTCCCAGTTTATGCAAAAGGACAGTCAGAGAAAACAGCTATAATAAAGTTTGTGTAAGCAAAAGAAAAAAGAATTCTGTAATAAATCCTGGCTTCTTTGGATACATTTCCAACTTCACAATTATTCAATTATTTATACCACGTGAGTGCACTCCATGCTACTTTTAATCTACCAACCCTACTCTTGAGACTACTTTCTCATTTAGGAACCAGGAACCTAGTTTAAGTGGTGTAAAACTTTACAAAAGGGACACTGAAGGGGTGACGTTGCTCATACTTCCTTTTAGTTCAGAAAGGACGTGTGTGTGGGCATGCATGTGTGTGGCACCATGTAGTGACGCTGAAGGAAATCCACACAACTGAGGACAAAAGAGAGAGACACATGGATTCATTTTCTATAAGAACAGGCTGGCAACATTTGACAGTGATGCACTGAAAATCTTGTCCCAGTCATGTCACACATCCCTGCCTCTTCTGAATACTTTCCTTGGTTCTTCTCTTCAGAGCTGGGTTTCAAACCCCTGTACCACTCTACTGCACCAGAGTTTGTTTTACTCAAATTTCTCTTTTGTGCCCTTTCATGTCTTGACCTCCTGCACCTCTGATCTGTGGCACCCTTTCCTTTTCAGTTTTCCCTGGTCTTTATCCCATCTGAGATTCATGCTTGTTTTCATAGTGGAGAGATGACCTGCTTTACTCTAGGCCTAAAAGCCTTTTGAGCCTGAAGGCACAGCCATGCCATTTATGCTGTTCTTGTATCATTGCTCTTACCTTTTCCTGTCCTGTGTTAGCCATCAAAGGCAAACTGCAGCCCCCAGCACAAGGAGCATGTTCTTTACCCTGCACTGTGCCCAAGTGTTCCATCATAGGCCATAATGATACTGGTTTGTCCTCTTACGCAGAAGCAAAGGACATATTAGTAGGAAAGTGGTTTGTGTACACATCAATGCAGTTTGTGTTTTGAGGCAAAGTTTCAGCTTCTCTGCAGCAAAAATACCAATCCCTTCCCCATCTAAGCATGTTGTGGGAAACTCTGGAGGACAGACGTGTAGGGGCCAGAGGCAGAATCAGGGGTCCTAGGAGGACCTCAGTTCTGAATTTCTTCAACTTCTTAGCAGCTAAAGTATCATATTATTAATAACACACAGATCTTTGAATTGATCACAAGGAAGAAGTGATGGGATCCTCTGCAGTTCAGTCTCTTTTGACCACAGATTTATGCTGTCTCTCCTTGTCATTTCAAACCTCTCTCATTAGGAATTAAAACTGGAGTTTAAAGCATGGTCTTAAGACTCCTAAATGGCAGGCATACTTGAATACTTAAATACTTGAATATTTCTGTCCCTGTGATATCTAAAGAATGTAAGTATCTGTTTAAGTGCTTTGCTGAATCAGGACAACTTCTATTCGTCATAATATTGTGTTTATTTATATATGCCCAACTCAAGTGTGTGGTGCTTTTGCCTTTCTTTTGGCTAGAGCTAGACCATGAGTTTACTGAGGATTGTTAAGCAGTCTGTTATGCTTTGAAATTGTCTGTTTAAAAGCTGTAATTTGACAAAGGTTTTATGATCCTTAAAGTACATGATTAACATAAGCTCTGGAAGCTAAGAAGTTAAACTACTTAATGTAAACACTCTTCATACTACCACCATAAATAAGGAAATGTGACGAAAAACCTTTTCAAAAACTGTCCATTTCCCAGTGTTCCTGAAAATTGCATTCTCAAATACTACTGCTAAATAGTGTTTAGTAATACTGTGTAGGAATGGTCTAAATATTTGGTTCTTTTAAAATAATTCCTGTGGATTACCAATACACACATATCTAAACATCCTACATTTCTGATGAGTTACTTTATAGAGCAACAGAACTGTAGGGTCAGAACTGAAGTGACTTTGGGGTCATCTACTCCACACTGTGCCCTGATGGAGGATCATGCACTTCACTTTTAAACACGTCCAAAATCTCTGGACCTTGCCATGCTCTTTTCCAGGGGAGATGCAGCCCCTTTAGAGTTCCTTAAAATGGGCTGCTATGTAGTGCATACAAATCTGTCTTCTCAGCCACCTTCATGTCCCTCCCAGATCCCTGTGGCACTGTGGGCGAGCTGATAAGCTACATACCTAGGCTGTTCCTACACATTGTCGTTTATTCTCTGTTCCTAAAATCACCCACTGATGGAAATTCCACAACCTCCTAAGGTAGCTCCATAGTCTCATTTTTTCACTATCTGTATTTTTTATGTTTTCCCAACAGATACACAACTTACATCTCTCCTGGCTATAAATTAGTCTAATTTCTTCTCTCAAAGAACCCAGAGAATAGTGAGACCATCTTCTTTATAACTATGCTATTTGGAGCCTGTTATTTTCCCCAGCCTTATAGTTCTTCCTCACTGTTTGCTCCTACCAAGTGAAAACAATGATCACAGCTATATAATACAGCTTCTTTTCATGGAAATGATTATATAGCATTGCAAAGGAAGAATATGATCTGACTGAGGGAAAAAATCTTCTGCAACTTGTTTGCCACAGATTATTTTTGTAACTGTCACTTTGGGAATTTCTATAAATAAAATCACTATCACTCTTCTGAGAAGTGAGCATTTACTACCATTTTTTTAAACAATGAAAAAATAGAGATCTGTTTTTCATCTAAATTCTTTATATATTTGAAATCAGTCAGAGAAGAGAGTCCAAAGAAATGTGGTTAGGCTTGACGAAAAGAACCCTCCCAGCGGGATATTTAACAGAATACCTAGAAAACAGTGTTGAAAGACCCTATAATGTTTGGAACCCATTTTTTTGACTCTCGTTCCATGACCTCTGAGCTCCAGAGGACCTTACTTGGCTTTAACTCATTATCCTCTGTGGTGATAACACTTTGGACCCAGGGGAGAAAAGAAGGACTTTTTGACCCACAGTTTGAGGAAGGCTTTTCCTGACCTTGTATGTATTAGTGATGGATGTTTGACTTTCAGCTTTTTTTTGGTATTCAAACACTGCACAGGATTTGGCTTTCCTAGTCTCCCTTGTCTTAGTGCATTATGAAATGCCAGGTAGAAGCACATGTGTGTGCAGGTACCAATCTTCCCCCTCTCCCCAGTGTTGCCAGGCTGCCCAGTACTGCCTGGAGGAGTATATGGGGTGAAGTGGTGATTCAGCTGATGAAAGGAGGTGGTAGTTCACATATTGCCCCAAAGGGCTTTTCCTTTTTTTTCTTTTTCCTGCTTTCTGTCCTCAAAGCTCAGAGCACTTTTCCTTGTGGAACACCTCAGGCAGATAAGAATAAAAATTCCACTGTGTTTTGCAGGAGGGCGTGCAAACAAAGATCTAGTGCCAAATGAATTCCACATTCTATGATCACCAGCAGCTTCAAATACATCCCTAATTAATTTTTAATAAATGGACTAATGTCCTGTGGCTGTTTTACGCTTAGAAGGGGAAAAGCAAACCAAATGTCACTTGAAAGGTTGTGGCAGTAACTCACATAAATGCAATAAATGGATATGACATTGAATAAATATTGCTTTTAGCAATAAATACTCTTATAAAGAAAAAGAAAAGTGAAAGAACAATGAGAGCTATGCAAAATTTTGTCTTGCTTGGTATGAAAATTTACACATTACTGTCAGCATTTAGGGACTAATTCTGAAACTGCTGAGTACTCTTCCCTTCCATTAACTACTGTGGGAGTTGAGAGCACCTGGCATCTTGAGAAATCGAGCTCTTTGGCGGTTTTAATTTAGCCTGACAATAACGCTGAATAAAAATATTCTTGGGGATAGCCCACAATTATATAGCATGAGTTCATTTCTTCATTATAAAATGTGAGCTGAAACCATTCATAACTGCCAGCCAATATTACAACAGGCAATTCCAGTTTTTCATTGCATGGGAAAAGCACTAACAAGCTTTAATGAGTTTCAAAAATAGCTGCCACATCAGAAAATTGTAATGGTGCTTGTTTTTCTAATGTGAATACCTGTTCAGCAGACATCACTTAAACAATGGCATCCAAGTAGACCAGGGCATGTAAAATAGCTACTTCTATTTGTCAGCTGCACACCCATTGTTTTCAGTCAGAGCCTGCAGAGCAGCTTCAGCTGTACATTCCTGGGAAGTGAATAATATCAGTTGAGATTACGCTACAGTACCACATCTATTACAAGCACATTATAAAGATTGAATATAACCTAATTAGGAAATGCTGAAGTCGGCTGGGTGTGGAAGTGGGCTGGTAAAGGGTCGTTGTACATGACCTTCACTTACTGGAAATGAGAGTTCACACAGGATAAAGCAAAGGTAACAGTGTAGATTTCAGTGCCAAATCCAGATATCACATGTGCATCCCATATTCCTTGTACCCTTCCCCATAAGCTAAACAATTGCTCCCCAAGTTTCACTTCCATTAAACTCTTTTGTAAACACTTTGTGGATCCAGCAGGACAAACCAAATTTGGTCACATGCTTGATTTTCATGCAGATTAGAACTAGAGCGCTATTCTGGGTTTTAGTGCTGGCAGGAAGAGGTTCCAGAGGGAGGCAGGGAGTTTCTCCCAGGAAGCTGTTCTCTGCATGTCCTCACAGATGGCTCTGTTTCTTCAACATCGCTGTCTACAGCGCTCCTTACCCCCACCACATGGGTTTTGCAAGCCAGCTGTGTCCTTCAGGCCCTTACATGCTCTCTTGGCTAAGTACTAATAAAGCAGCAAAAGACTGCAAATACCTGTAGGCTGCAGTGTCCTATCTGGATGATGGGACAATTCCAGCTGTAATGCACCTTCAGTTTTCCATTGGTTTTGGATTTGGATGGGATGTATTTAGAGAATCAGAAGATCTTCTCCATTGTTTTGGTTTTTTTTTTTTTTACAGATTCCTTAAGGATTCATCTTCACTGGACAAGTAAAGGAGCAAGTTATTCCAACAGCTTCATGGGACCTTCCTCTTCTTGTAGATCTGGCACTTCTGCCAGACTGTCTGGTCTGCAAGACAAGGGTTGTTTCATTGCTTTGTGCTTGCAGCCTTACCACAGCATCACTGATCAGAATTATGGGATTTCACAGCCATGAAAGTCTGTATCAGCTGCCCTGTGTCTGCACGTTGTAGTTAGCCAGGCATGCTGCTGGCTAACAAGTCACTGACAAAATGCCTTCAAACATGTCTCATGTCTTGCATTTACCTCCTGGTTCCAAAACGAAAGTTGCATTAATGCCAACAGCTGGAACAGATCAGTGCTCCAAGTTGGATTCATGCCTTACCACTGATTGGAACAGAGGCTGCAGAGAGAAAACTTCTGCATGCCAAGCTGAAAGTAGTTTACTGTGTTTATGGGACAAAGTCTCATCTGTACAGGTACACACAACGGACAGACCAGTTTTCCCACAGCACACCACAGAATGGTGCAGTTGAGCATCCAGTTTAAACCAGTAAATATAACCTCAGACATCACAGTATGTCCCGTAACTGAACACATTACCCGTGTAGATACACTTGAGCAGAGCTCTTCTGTTCATGACCTTAGACCTAAGCTAAAAGTCAACAATTACCCATTTTCTTTGCCATGAATATATTTTTGAGACTCTGTTCCCACCACAAACAAAGGAATGATTCATCTTTTCTTGTGTTTGCCTTCGCACATTGTTTCACTACTATGAATTTGACTCTCAGCTGAGAATAACTACGAAGATCAATAGCATGATGCTGGGGTGAAATTGCATACAGGCATCACTCAAAGAAATGCACTTCATAGAGATGTATCTTTACTATTTATTTACTATGGTGTGCACTTCTACATCCCCTGATGTTACCATATGTGTGCAGCTCCTGTCCTCTGCCTTGCAGATTGGAACCAAGTCTGCCTGTACCAGACTCCATTAACACTGGAGACTTATTCCTTCTAACAAATGGCTTTAGCTATGTCTGTCCTCTGCATCAATATCAATAAAATCTGCATTTGAAATGCAAAATAAAATTACCTATTCCACAGTCCCACAAATATTCTCTAGTTCACATCTTACACAAGTCATAAACCAAACTTGAAACCACCAAAACCCCCAAGATTGTAAGGATCTGACTACTTTCTCTTGCTTGGTGTCCCCAGAGTGGTTTAGAGTGGTGAGTTGCTACCTTACTTTTAAAGGGCTAGCTTTGAACCTGTTGTTCATGGGCCCCAATTCTGAGGGTCTTTGAAAGACAAGTAAGAAAAGAATGCTCATTGTTAGTAGGTATGGATCTGCACAGGAAAATTTTTAGGAGTCTGTAATGTGAGAAAGATAGAAGAAGCTAATCCAGGACACACCTTTGTTTCACACACAGTAAAGATTTAGTGATTTATTTCAGACTGAAAATAAAGTACAGGGGAAGCATAAAAATGGTTAGCATGATAAAATCTGAAATAATTTGTTTTAAAGATACCTTCATTTTGTGAGATACCTAATGCATTTGCAGAAAAATGTCTCTAAACCTAATAATAAATATAACTGTTATGTATGTATTAATTTTCATATCTTCACATCAATTATGCTAATGTTTTTACCGGTGCTTCTGTGTTATAATTAGATGACCTGATGTCTGCCTAAACAAACAGCATACTGTATGTGATTAAAACTGATCAAATTGTATAGGACAATAATATGACAGTGATGGAAAATTTAATTTGCTTGTGATAAATAGCAGTGTTTTTTTCTTCCCAGATAAAAATGCTTTCATCTGAAGATAATAATCATCATTAACTCCTTCTCCCCCTATCCCACACATACATATGTTGTTATCTTGGAAGATCATTAGGGAAGCAATCAGACTAATCTTTTTAAATGTGTGAACAGCCTACAAACTGGCCATTAACTACATGCAAATGGTGCATCCCAAGTGTAATAAAGCCTAGAATAAGCAAACACCCACTTAATTCAGTAGGAATTTTGTCTGCACTAGCTTAGTCCAGAATCAGGTGCTTATGTTTTGGTGGGTGGGATTTTGTCACTCAGTGAATATTTAAAATCCCATTCTGGTTTAGCTAGATTATTTGTTTTGAGTAACCTCTTAAGAAAACTGGTATGATTAGAATTCATATTTTAGTGAAGAAAGATGTGTACCAAACCTTAATCAACAGTCTTTCTGCTGAATGACACGATTTGTTTGTCTTGAGTAACCACAACACTTAGCGGTTTTTATTTGGGATCTGGTAGGTTAAATGTTAACTATTTTTAATGTTGTTTACTATAGGTGTATAGGTGTATCACTTATGTCTGTCAAAACTACTGGAGTGGAGTAGAAGAAATAGAGTCAGTTAGTAACATCTGCTAGTTTACTCGAAACACACAAAGTGGTTTTGTTACAAGATTTTCATTACTTGCAGAAGCTCAGAAACCTCTAAGAACAGCTCCTTCTATTTGGTCTAAATTTTCAGATTGCTACACAGAGTTATGTGTTAACCCAAACCAGATTATACATTTGAGTTGATGTAATCTGATGACAGAATTAAAAAAAAAAGTAGAAAATTTCTTCCAAGGCCTCCTTAAGTGCATCCAATGTGGAACCTAGTGAACCTTTCCAGATCTGAGCTAGCACTGCATAGAGAACAGTAAAACCACACTGCTTTCCAATAATTTGTTTATTCAGCCTGTCTGAATACTTATAAAATCCGTAGGATGAATCTTTATATTTGATTCTGTGTGTCTGTTCAAGGGTATAAATAAGAAAAATATTAAATTGCTTTCAATATCTTGTTTTCCACCATTTTGATCTGATTTGTAAGAAGTAGGAGTGCCTCTTTTTCCCATCAACTTTGAGTTCCTTACAGATATTTCAGGGAGATTCATCAATCTTCAGTTTAATGTTTGAGCCACATCAGCTTAAAGCTAGGGTATTAGTGCTCAGCTTTGGATTTCCAGCCATATGTGGCTATCTTGCATTTCTATCCTTAAAGAGGTGACTTTTCTACTCAGTCTATTCCATTTTTAACTGGACTTCTAGCTGACATGCAAATCTCATCTCAGTTGTATATTTTATGCAGTACAGGCACAGCTTTTGGAAAAAAAAGACCTTGACACCATGGAAAAATGTCATGTGATGACTCTTGTGACATGTCCAACTATGAAAAAAACTACTTAATAAATGCATCATTGTAAAAAAATGCCAGAGCAGATTACAATAAATTCCCTAGTGAATTCCATCATGAAAGGAAGGAGTCTTACTCAGCATTTACTCATAGCCAACCAGTTCCTGAAGTCCTGAACAAAGATTGACTCAAGCTCTGATTTGATAGGATGTGCATGTGGAGATGCAGAGACGATCCCTCCTGAAGGAATGTTCTCAACATTTCCAGTAGTTTGGAGCAGGGAGGAAGGCATTAGCTGGGAGGAGTCAGAGGATGGGAACTGTTTCTCAGTGTTTTCATATTTACCTTAATTTGGCCTTGCTTGCTATTGTGTCATGTTTGTTTTAAAAATGACTCAGAATTTATGGAGCCTTTTAGGAGGATGTCCTGCAACCTGTGATTCATGACATCCTGCAGAAATTGCATTGATAGTACACTCTCTGCATGGAACTGCACTTCTGAGCTGTGAACCATAACAAGTGCTGACAAATCCTTCTAACTTAATTCTGTCAAAGACCTATTTTGTGACGTGCAGCCTTTCAGATTATAGGTCTACTCCCTGAAAAGGCTTCCAGAGTGTTTGGTGGCAGCTCACAGGCCTCACAGAGCCTATCCCTGCACACAGACTTACAAAAAATAAGGGGTCATATTTAAGGTTGCCTGGAAAAGTGTTGGATTTTTAAAATGCCAACTTCAAAACTAAAGACTTAGTCTGTAAAGCCAATCACCATGCCCAGCATTCCCTGCTGTGGCACAGTCCCAGGGATTTTGCCTGGGAGAGGTGATCTTACAGCCCACTTGAGTTCAAAGGAAAGTTTGTTGACTTCGGATAGACCTCTGCCTGGCAATATGCCTAATAAGATTTACAAGTTTGCAGCACATTGACTAGTGAGTTATTTTTATCTATTTTAAAAACACACTGCTGTTTAGAATAAATAAAATCACACAATATTAACAAATTAACAGGGAAATTAATTTTGAAATATGCAATCCCTTCAAAGCGAAATGGAAATAAATATGTAGGAAGGAAAGTGCCATTAAAGCAAGCTACTAAAATAATGCAGCATGAAAACAGGTGGGGTTTATAGTTCATTATTGGTTTCTATGGAATTTGCTGGTACTTTGCTGCTGAGATTTGGCAAAATGTGCCCCTAACAGAAATCAAATTGCATCAAATTGACTTACAAAAACATAGTGCCAGTAACATTATTATGCATGCCTTACTGTTGGGGGAATTCCTTTTCTGCAAGCTATGAAAGTTTTACTCTCCTCAATAGGAGATTCCTCCTTGAAAGGAAATTGTTGACCACAGAGATAAATACTGATCCAGACTGAATCACCTTACTGCTAAATAATAATTTCTGTGGGTGCGGACACAACAGTTGACACCAGAGAAGAATCAAGGCACACTGAACTTCTACATTCCAGCACTTCTCATGTTGGAGTGGTATTTACATGTGCTGTAAATAGCTGTGGCTTCAGCAGAGCAGTACAGGATATTGTAAACTGAAACACTTCCTACAAAACACAATGCCTGCACAGGTGCAGTGAGCTGGCAGGATGATATAAAGAGTTATTATGTGACGCTCATCCTCACAAATAGATGTGTCTCTTGATCCCTGTGGCCACAAGAAACCTTTTGGCCACCTTTTCTCTTAGCATTGAAAACTCCAACATGTGAAGAATGTTTTCAAACAGGATGACAAGGCTACATCCTGCACGGATTTGAAAGGAATTGATTGCAAAGAGCAGGCAATAGCCCATAATATCCTTCCTGCTCAGTTGGCCCTCCTATTGCTGCTGATCTCAATATGAGAAGTCCCAAATAAATAGGAGCTTTAAACTTCCCTTGTTGTGCCGCATTCCTATTTGGCATCTAAACCCCTATTATTTGCTATCCAATGGGGAGACAAATGGATCATCGATTAGCTCATGGTAGGTTTGAATCCAGGAATGTGAGTATGTGAAATTGCAGCACCATTAGGTCACCCTGGGCTGATAGCTGCTACAAAGGAGCCTCACCCTATTGTTTTTCAAGGATCTTTCCCATTCCCTGTAGAACACAGGTATCCTTGGTAAACTCATCTGGCACTTCTAGGCTGAGGACAGATATCCTGCTTTGGTACCCAGTGAGGATCCTGGTCTCCTCACAGCACTGTCAAGATCTTACCCTGAGCACGTGGTAGCTCTCTGCTCAGCTTCCATGCTGCTTCCTGCAGAAACCAAGGCAGGGAGGAGGCAGCATGGGTCTGAGTTTACCTCCAGTACACAGCTGGGAAGTGGCTGGGCTGCCCAGGGGATCGGAAGTGCTGCTGGAACCACCAGTTTAGACAGGCCTCAGGGTGGTTCTACAATGACTGTTTGGGTTGACAGTGAGAGTCACTCCTCTCTAGGTTCAAAACACCTCGCCCTTATTTACTTCTCACATCTATGCGCTTTTCACAGCATCCATATGGTGCTTTTGACCTTCCAATGTTAATGGCCCTCTAGTAATCAGCCTTTCTCTCCCTCCACAGTAGGTGCCTGTAATTAGGGGCAGATGGGCAGGAATGGGGCATTGCCTGATTGCTACTCAAGGACTCCTTGCACTCATGGTGTGCAACCCTGGGATGTTTTGGACAGAACAGGACTTGCCCTCATGTTCTGACATCCTTCTGGCCACGTGGTAAAGATCTGCCAGGAGCAAAGCAAGGAATGTGCTGTGGAGATGGGAGGGTGGGTTTGGCAGCAGCTCACGGTCCCATTGGCCACCACTAGGCTCTGCTGTGGACATTTGGAAGGGAAAGCAAGGGCTGGATTAAATCTGTGGCTGACTGCAGAGATTTATGTGTTTTCTCTTAACTGTCTCTGCAGTTACACAATAACTGTGTAACGTTTATCAGGGCTGTTTGTTCGTCCTCAGTTCATCTGAGTCTTATGTTTTCACCGTGCTTGTTTTTCCAAGTTTCAAAGAGAGGAAAAGAGAATTTAGTAGGATTTTGTGGGACAAGACTGCAATAGTAACTGTGTCTTTTGTTAATATGCTTTTTGTCAGCAACCAAATGTGACTATTAGTATTCATTTCCATAACACAAGTCTCATAAAGAAAATGGCATAATC
Organism: Acanthisitta chloris; assembly: GCF_000695815.1. Classification (NCBI taxonomy): domain Eukaryota; kingdom Metazoa; phylum Chordata; class Aves; order Passeriformes; family Acanthisittidae; genus Acanthisitta; species Acanthisitta chloris. Next base: position 45,543 of record NW_008689040.1, on the reverse strand, counting down.
AAATAATGCAGCATTTTGTATTGCTTAATTGACAGAAAGGAAAGGCTGAGATAATTTACCACTTCATCATCCTCCAAATTAAAAACTGGTGCTTGAGGCCTCTACCCAGAGCTCCTATTTGTTACTATTAGTTTAAAGAAAATGGTATGGCAACAGTCCAAATTCTGATAAAATTATGATCTTTGGGCTGATTCTGCTTTCACTAAGTGTAGTGCAATTCAGAAGGAAACTCCAGTTATCAGGGCAACTGTAATGTGAAAACATCCGTGATAATATTTGGATCTTAGATATTTATAAGGAAAGATGAAGTGTTCATGTCTGTCCCACGTTTGTTGGTAGTTTAGTTTGAAGAAGAAGGTGAAGACCAAAATCTCAGACTGACAGTGATTACTTAATTAGTGTTTTCTTTTCTGTATAAAGGTATAGATTTTTTTTTTACATTTTGATAATTTCATAAATAAAAGAGGAAATAAAAGAGTAGATAACACTGTACTTTCTTTTTAAAAGCAAGTCCTTAACATAACATTGAACTAAGGCACTGACATGAAAATCAACTTTTAAGTGAAGATTAATATGCTTTTAAAGCGTTCTCTGGAAAGCGTCCTGAATCTCCGTGTATATCAGAGGAAGTAATTAATTTTTTTAGCAATGGCCGAGTGGTTCTGGATAAAAGGCTTAAAACTGGACTTTGAAGGTATTATTGTTTTCATTAATTGGAAGGATGAACAGGATCAGAGCTGATGAGTCATTGCGGGAGCTTGCTGGAATGTTGCTCCAGCTGCCTACTGGGATCCACAGGTGCACATTTCTTGGCCTGGATATTCAAAATGAGTAGGGAGGCATTAGACATTGAGCAAATTCTTGCAAGATGGAGAATGTTTTCTCCAAAGGAGAAGGGCATAGCAGCCAAACTCCTCGTGCCAGTATATGGTGCATATTACAGTATGGAAATAGAGTGTTTTCTGATCTGCTTTGACTTTCTGCCTTGGTTTCTTTTTTAAGCAGTCCAAACACAATAACATACTAGTGAACAGTACCCACTACCAAGAACTGTCTGGAATGTTTTCTTACTTTCTTTTTTGCTATTTTTGTGCCTCTAGGCTACACTGAAAGAGAAAGTGAATGTTCTGGGACTGGCAACCAGCCAAAAGCTCAGGGACTTCTCACCTACAAGTTTCTTGCAGAGCACAGTGGAGAGCATGTGCAAAAGATGTGAACTATTGTTACTCAGTTTGTAATCTGAAAAAGTTGAGCTAGATTTGCTGTGCTCTACAAAGGACTCTGCCTACAAAATCCAGCTTACTCCACTGGCACCACATTACACTTCTCCAAAAATACTGAAAATTATGTTTCCTTTTAAATACCATGGATTTTCAGCCTCCCTAGAGACTAGTTCTCAGTGAAAGGTCAGATGCTGTTTTGCATATGCCCTGAGTTGACGTGTGACCTGACAGTTTTGGACGTGGTCAAAAATCAACTGTACTGTGTGTGGACACACAGTATGGATATATATCTCACTTGCACAATGCCTGGTGGTTTGGTAAGCATAGGCTATATCCCACAAGCATTATACAGCCACCTTGGACCTCTGCAATCAGTTTGACATTTATAGAAAGAATCCGTTTTAATTACTGGGCTTTGTGGAGGGTCAGCAGGTCTGGGAAACCCCAAAGGTGTGTATGGTGGTGCCACACAGAGATAAAGCAGAGTTCAGCTGGTTCAACCCTCAATTGCACAAGACTAGTCATTTAATCAACTTTAATACTGTACTTCCAATTAATTAGACTTGGCTTTTTTTTTTTTGGCACTTGAGTGCTTTCTCAAACACAAGCTCTCACTGGAGATAGTTTCATTTCTCACTTGACCCAGCTCAAAAGTTATTTTAGGACTACCAGAGATTTGGATACTGCTGCCTTTTGTGGCTCGTTGTGAATGCACATTAGACATTTAATTATATTTGGGGTCTCAAAGAACTCTCAATGATCTCTTGTGACAAGATCATTCATTCTGTAGCCTGCTCAGCACATGAATATATGACCCTCTGAAGTGTAGCTGAAACACTGAGGTATAGTTCCTATTTCAATTGACTCATTTTAACTGGAATTTAAAATAATCAGACATTCTATTTTTTAGATTTATGTAATTATATAAGCACCACTAAGACTACAAATAAAGCCTTAGATCATTGTGAAACAGCAACAAGGGTCCAAGAAAAACTCCAAGTTACCAGAAGAATGTTCACTTATGGAAGGAAAGATAAATATTTCTAGGACTCACATCATAATTTTAGCAGTATCTAAAAGAATTTTTTTTTCCCAGTTTATCTATTACCTTTGGTAATTAGAAGTTATGGTTCTTGCCTGGAGGAACTCCGGTTTCTATTTAGCTTTAATTTCAGTGCATGAATGGAATGCAGCCTTCTATGCAAAATGCACATGCTGCCCTGTGGCTTTCTCATGGCTGAGGATGTGCTTGCCTAGTGCTTGGTGAGCTGGAGTTAAAAAAAGCCAAACAAACAACAAAAGGTCCTGCACTTTGGGTTGTGCAATGCCCTTTCCTTATGGATGTATGGGATAGATTTTACATAGATAGGGCTGTTGGTATCATTTCCATATATGTGAGCTTGTCAAATATATGTTTACTTTTAATCGTGGCTGGGTTTATGCTCATTACATGGTTTTTCATTACATTTTAGTTCATTACATGAACTTTTTCTTTCTGAATTTTTTGGCCAAAAAGGGGTTCCCTATCCATTCTTTTCCTATAATAATATAATATAGGAACAAAGATAAGCATTAAAAGAGGAGAATTGTATTTTGCCAAGATTAATTGCTAAGGAATTTAGTCAGTTTGTTTGACTACAATGTTTTATTTAAAATAACAACTACTTTTATAACACACCAGCCCTCTTCCCAACCAAGCTACTCTGGAATCTGTAAGAACAGGCAGAAAAACAGATAGATCATACCAATTACAATTTTATCAGGAGCTGGTTTACCATGCAGTTTATTTCATGCAATTGCAGAACTCAGGCATCCAAAAACAAGAAGATAATTTCTCCCCAAATAATAAGATTCTAAATAATAAACATGTTGATCCTGTTTTTATTCCTTGATGCTAGATACACTTTGTGTGACCTTCTACCTAGTCTGTGTCATACCTTGCTCTAAAAACAGCACATGATGTTGTATTTCATTCTTCTTAACAGCCCACTATGTCCCTAGACACTCAGCAGGTCTCTATCATCAGTTCCTGTGCAGTTTTACTCAAAAAGAGTTCTAAGTAATAATCATTCCATATGTGCATTAAGTCAATCAGTGCAAGTTTTCTCATTAATATAGTGTCTGTTTACGCATACACATATTAGCAATAGCTACTATGAAGATTTAATGCTATTTAAACATAAGCCAGGTACTGTATTTCTTCATTTAGCCTTACCAGTCCCAACATTTTGCAAAACCTGAGTCAAGCCTTGAGGTCACGCTACACATCACAGTATTAAAGAAATAAATAAATCATAGAATCAACCAGGTTGGAAGAGACCTCAAAGATCATCGAGTCCAACCCTACCATCGTTACTAGACTGTGGCACTAAGTGCCACATCCAGTCTTATCTTGAAAACCTCCAGGGATGGTGAATCCACCACCATGTTGTACTTTTTCGTGTGTGTCTTTTTTCTGTCTTTATAACTTAATAGTACCACATGTTCATTCATTTTGCAGCACAGAATTACAGAAAGTATTTTTTTAATGAAACATTGTAAATATCATAGGACTCAGAGCGAAAAGCTATGTTGGTAGCTGTTACTGCCATTGTAGCATCATTTTAAATGTTCCTGCTTTCCCTCCCTGCCAGCTATATATAAATACATTCAAAAGTGATGTAGGGGGAAAGATATAGCAGTCTGCCTACAAAGGGCTTGAGAAGCTGTCACAAAATCAGTGTCTAGTTTGCAAAAAGATGTTTTTAATTTTAAGCATAGATTCCATGTTTTGGCATTTAAAACATAGTGGCACTTAAAACATAGTGAGGAAATTTAAATGAAGAAAGAACAGTGGACTGAAAAAAAAGGATTAAAAAGCAAAAAAATATATCTTAAATTTCCAGCTCCTATAGAATATATGTCATTCCTAGAAAGGTAAACACACCATACTTAGCATGGGAATAGGCAAAGTAAGCTAGGATTCCTGATACTCTCTACAAGTGTTTGTAGTACCTTTACATTAAAATTGTCATGGGAATGAGTTTTTTAATTTCTGAAGTTCAGTGCCAAAGTCACTCACATTTTTGTTGCTAGACAAAACTATGTCCCCTAAAGGGCTCTTTTAATTTTGCCTAATAAAATCAGGATGAAAATTATATTAAAATATTAAAATCAAATTATATAGCTACATGAACTGTTAGACATGGAAGGCTGAGTCATATCCTATTGCAGAGGTAAATACTTATAATAATACTTTGCAATTTTTGATGCAAAACACACTTGATCGTCAACTAATTATCTAGTGATTATCAATTACTTACTAATTTATCCTCTCTGACATAGCAGTGACTTCCATTTTATGCATGGAGTAATTTGGGTGGATCAGATTTACCTGACACCAGATTCTGATTCAATGATGCAGTGAAGATCAAACTTCAAAGTTCTGAGCACACTGTCTTCCACTGGCAGTTACTAATTTGATAAATTTATGTAACTGAGTAAATGTGATCAAAGCTTTTGCCATAGTCTACCTGCCTTATAAGGAATGATTTTTAATTAACCAACTACTGATTGAATTTGATCTATGTCACCTGGAAGTCCACAGCCTCGATTTTCTCAAGAATTTACACAGTTGTTTCCACCAAGAAAAGGTGAAGATAAATTGTTTTTATGTCTGAAGTGCAGCATTCTACATTCATTGTGCACTTGGCAAGTGGAAGTGATTCCACAAGTGATGTGGGTCTCTGAACATGAACCCTCACACCCTAATCTCAGGCTATAGTGTCATCACCTGCCTCACATGGTAAGGCAGATAGATTACATTGCATTGCTCTGAATGTAAACTCTGGAAAGCAAAGAATACAAAAGCAAGACACACATCATCTCTTTTAGCACCATCTTGCTTCTTTCTGAAAAGATGACACCACATGCCAGAAATGCAATAGCTTTACAGATGGTGTGGGGACACTTTGGGAACCAATGCCAAGGCAGAGCCCTGAAAGCCAAACCCTTACCTCTTTGTTCAGACAAATCCCCAGCTCAAGTCAATTATATTGAGTAGGAGATACTTCACATGAGCCATCTCAAAGTCTGTAAATGTTATGTTTCTCCATTCTTCTGCTTTCAGCATTAATTCAGAGCTACTGCATCCCTTTGACCCTTACTAAACCTTGGAATCCCTTCTGCAGGATATATCCAGCTTGCTGATAGTTTCTATGGTGATGGGAGATCCTGTATACCTCTGCAGGCACAATCTACAGAATTAAGTGCTGACAAAGGCCTTGTTTCATATACACTTTTACTTCCCCTCTTGCTGCAGTCACAGCTCTGGGGAACTGCTGCTCGGGTTGTTCACCATTCTTTACAGCTACATACAGCCCAGTGGCAGCAGCCAGACTGAGTACAGGGAAATACTGCAGTTTAAACCATTAATATACAACCCAAGGAAAACCAATTATTTCTCCTGTTTACTTTCCAGATTTTGGTTGCCTCAGAGCTGAAGTGTGACCAAAGCATTTCTTTGAGGAACTCCAAGCTGAGACAAAGAGTGCCTACAATTCACAGCCTGTGGCCATGGCTATGGTAAGAACAAGCAGGGGAGGCAGAGGGATCAGGTTCAGATGGAAATAGCAAGTGTGGAGCTGCCCTCCTCTCTCAGCTCTGGCTGCTCAGCGTTTTCCACTGCATTTGGCCCTTGCAAAGCAGGAACCTCTGACCTAATCGTTCAGCAGCTTGATTTGACCACACTCAGTCTCTCTCTTTAGGAAACATGATTACTAGGTCCTAAATGCTTCCTAGAGCCTTTCATCTTTCCTCTATCTAATTAATGCTAATTTCCTTGATGGTACTCCTAAAGTACAGTTGGAGCCTGGACGTAGATTACAGAGCACTTTACAATATCAGCAGTAAATCAGACAGAGATTGGAAGCACATATAATATGCATTTCCTGAGAGTTGTGAAGGGTGGGATTTTATCTTGCAGTGCATTAGTGCTCCTAAGATTGTGTAACACTATAAGTCACTCAGTTATCATGACACTTGGTTGCCTGGAAATCCTCTTTCATTACACCATATACCTACTTCATTTTTGTAGACAAATCAGTTTGGCACATGTTAACCTGAAACTATAAATTTTGTCTTTCAGAAAGTTTTAAAAAGTGATTTTGCCAAGGAGCAATATGTGTTGAGAGAAAAAAAAAGGACTATAATCATCTTCAGGGGGATCACCCTCATATTTTGAACCCAGAAGTGTACCTAAAACATAAGAGAAGAATGCACATTAAAACTGAAAGGTATGAAGGTTACAGCTTGCACTGTAACAGGCATGATACCATGGAATTAATTAAAAGAAAATGATCCTCCATTTTAGAGATATTTGCCTCCAGTAAGAAAGGGATGTGAGTTATTTGATTATTTTTTAACGTAATGTTAAACCACTTGTTTATATAACTGAAGCCTAATCATGCAGCCAGCATCATTCCATGTATTACTGAGAGGTCTTTCATATGACAACATGACAGCTTGCACAAGCATGTTTCGAGGTGTATTTGTGGATGTATGTGCAGAAGTGCTGATGGAATTTGGAGATCAAGCTTTAAATGTGTAAGCTAAATGCTCTAAAAGCCACACCTACCAAGCTATGTAAGTCCAATAGTGACTGTGCTCCATTGTCTGGTCACTTCCAGTGGTGGAAAGTGGAGATGAAATGTGAGTCTTTTGGCTTGGCAGTATTTTGTCATCACTTCTTACTAGTTACCCAGGGATCTGATGAATGCAGGGAATTCCCACAGATTTTGTCTCTGCTGTTCTGAACAGTATCTCTTTGATGGCAATACATGCAGCCCAGTACAGTTTACAATTTGACTCAGATTACCATTGTAACTCTCAGTTACAGTATTGGCTCAGTTCCTCTGTATCTCGTTACTGCCAAAGATCATAAAAGATCTCAGTAGATCTTCCTAGCTAAAATACAACACCTTCTAAAATCCATCCAAGGAAGGAATACACAAACAAATATACACTTTCTTCCCAAGTTCTCCAGGTTTTTACCTGAGTTGTTATGGAGATTATAAAATGAGAACCGGATCAGAGCACATGTATACAAATTCAAGGAAAATGCTATAGTGGGCTTTCTCCAGAGATGTTTTTCTGAGCCATCAGGTACGAAAATCCATTCATTTTTTCAATAACATCTTAGCTTCAGTGACTACAGTGACCCAAACCCAAATTACATTCGTTGTAAATTATGATACTCATGTTTTACAAATCCTATGAGTTATTTAGTTTAAAATGCTCCTCCCTTTTAATGAAATACAGTAGCTGGCACTTCTACTGAAAAATTCATTAAATATTTCCATATTGTCTTCCAGCTTGTCTGGTGTTTTTGCCTGGCAGAGTACAGTGCATCTTTGTGTGTTATTAATGGGCTGAGCTTCTGCATAAGCCCATGCTTTTTTGCCACTGCAGAATTTTCTTACAAACAATGCATTATAAAACAGACAGAAACAGAAACTTTCATATATCCAGAGGACTATTTTTAACAGAATGAGTTAAGTCACTTTCATTAGACAAAAGCTGAAATATAGATATTTTTTCCCCTTCAAAACATAAATTCAATAATTTTTTTAAATCCTAGACATTTTAGTAGCTGCAAAACTGGGAGAAATGTGGGAGGCTGTTGGTCTGCTGGTCTGGTCTTTGACCTGTATTAGTCTCCCCCTCCTTTTGACTCTAAGATGAAGGAAAACAGGGTGAACATGGCAGATGCAGAACTACATGAAGAGTTGCCAGATGTGGGTGGTGCAGACAAATTACTGTCAAGCGTTAGAGGAATCTTTCCAGGAGGGTTGCAGGTTTTGGGATGGGAAATGTGCCATTCCCAACAGCACTGGGAGCCATGTGCAACACTGCTACATCCCCCAAGCACTCCTGAGGTATCCCAAAACTTAAATGTTGAAATACAGCATTTCAATATTAGGTACCCTTACTGCCCTGGCACATAGGAATCCTGTGGCAGAGCAGCACAGATGAGTCTCTGGGGCTGAACTAAGACCTCTCTGTACTAAATGGCATGCTTAGTGCTGGTGGTGGAACAGGAGAGCAGCTCTGCGTGGCCCTGTGCCCAGCAGGCAGAAGCTGGTTCTTCTCATATGAAGGAGTGAAACAAGAGATTTCCTTGGTGTGCATCCGTCCTTTTAATCCTCACTCCTACAGCTGAATATGTCTTCTGAAATGAAAGCAATTCTGAAAACTGTCTAGGAACTGTTAGCCCTTTGAGATCTGTATACTACAAAGACAATTTTTGGGGAATCTGCCAGACATTGTCATCCCTGGAGCAGAAATAAACTTGTGCCATGGTCTCAGCTGCAACATGTCATAAACCTGGGTAATGTGTTAAAGCTGGTGAAGAGGGAGTTGTGCTGTGGAGCCAGCATGTGAGTTGTTGGGGAGTTAATGACACACTCTCCCTTGTGCTGTCTCCCTAGCCAGAGGTGGGGGTGTAGGGGCAGCTCTGACAGACAGACATTGAGGAAATTTCTGAAATTAAGTAACTCAAATTCGCCAAATGAGACCATGCCTCTACATGACAACAGGAAGGTCTCATGGAGCAGAATATTTTATTGGCAGCATTTCTGGCTTCCTTCATTTTAGAATGATTGGAATTGGGATAAAACCAGATGCAGGCAGGCAAATTTGCCCCCTGAATCTCTTACCTGTGAAGTAAAAGACAAGGCTTGCTCATTTAAACTGCCTTAATCACATTCAACTAATTTATGTATTTAAACACCACCAATCTGAACTATTTCAAGTGTGTTCCCTCCCCACCTTTCCATTCACCCCTATCCAAAACCTACTCTCCTACCTCAAGGCTTCCAGGTTTTCAGTGAAGAAAAGTGGTGTAATCTGTTATTTGTCAAAGTGGAGATCTCCTTCAACTCAGTACAGGATGAAAACTTAAAGTGTGTCCCTATCTTTGACCATGTCAAAAGTGAAAGTCATGCAAAGGCTGGAGATCATGTCCTAGGAGTTTCAGCGTTGATTTAGTGGGAAGAGATGGGGATCTGACCAACATGGACTTGTATTTCCTGACTGCTTGGTAGAAGTGAATCTCTCAAAACTATTTTGTGCACAGTGGCTGCCCCATGCTGAGAAGTCTCATATCCCAGAACGAGACATGAAGAAATGAAACAGGAAAGAGCAGTGGTTGAGTAGAAATGTCAGGAGATAAAAATGTGTATTTTTTTAAAGCAAGAAGAGTTTGGAGCAGGTTCTGACATAAGGTCTGCCATGGAGGAAACAGCATATCTTTGATGACAAAGTTGTCCTCCCTTTTGCTGAAAGTTCTTCGCTCAATATTGCAAGAAAATAGCATGGTTTTTAATCTACTCCAACAAGATGAAAATCCAGACTGCTTTTTTTCTTCAGCTGTGTGTGCTCTACCACCAGCAGCCACTTGCTAGAAGCAGCAATCAAAACTCGGGAACATGTTGCATGTTCTTCAGCACCATCTACTGGCACCTTCCCTATCCACCACTTGGGCACTGCATCACCTGCAGCCCCTGGGAGAGTCAGGAAGGAGGAAAACAACTAAAATCCTCCCAGAAACTGTCCATGCATAGTAAACGTAAAGACTAGCCTAGCTGAACTGGTGCTTAAATCTATTTTGATTTTTATAAGAAACAGCGCAAATCAGTCGTCTTAAAAGCTGTATAACCAAGCTTACATGTCCCCTAAAAAAACCCTATGAAGGCCAGGAACAGGGTAAAACAGGTCAGAGTAAAAACAGAACTCATGAGGTAATGGAAACACAAGATGAAGTTATCTGGACAGGGAGAAGAGCTACGGGAAATGTAAGAAGATATTAACCTAGAAAAGAGCTTTTGGAAGGAGAGACTGGATAGAGTATGTATTTCCTGAGATCTGTGCCTTAAAAATTACATTCCTGAACAGGCTTGGACTGTTATTCTCTAATTTTGCAATACTCCTTCTAAAATATAAAACTGATTAAGAGGGAGGATGACTGCTTTTTCAGAAGACTTTAGATAAACACACTCTGAGCCCTCTAATTAGAACAGCTCTATCTACATACTCCTTCAGTGGGACAGAAGGTGCTGGGTTTATTGTCAGTCTCTACTGTCTTCAGAGACAATGACATGGAAATAAAGAAAGGAAACCAAAATCTTGAGCACATCTTGTAGACACTGCAAATCGGTGCAACTCACTGTCATCAAAAGCACTTCCTGATTTGCTGCAGTGGAATAACCTTTCTCTCTCTTTGATGCCTTTCCTGCCAGTGGAGTAAACCCAAATTGAAGCACAGCCACTGAGTGGACCCTAAAATATATTCAATAAGCTGAATAGTGTTCAGGGCCAATTTTCAGTATTCATTTCATTGCCAAATATAGTGTGCTAAAGGCATTCCAGATAGCCAGGAATCAGCTTTTCCTGGTGCTTCAGAACATGAAAAAAGACCAGAGAAATATTATATAACAGAATGTGCTACTGACACAGTTGAATAAATACTTGTCAGGTGGGTTTGTTTGTTTGCTTGTTTTGTTTATCTACAGCTCTGTCTTCAGAGATTTGTAACAGTTCAGTGCAGCAGTACAAAGAGAAAGGTATAGTCTTCTCATCATGAAACTTGACCTCAAAGTCATCTATTTCAATAAAAACCCATTGATAAAAGACTTCTATACACAATTTTCTACTCACAAACCTTTCTTCTTAAAAACTTTCTGATTAACATTATACTTAATTGCAACATCAGCAGAGTGTTGACAGAATTACTATTTTGCAGCATTGGTTTGCAGTGTCTTTTTTGATGGCAACACCTGTTGAAAAATGTTTCAAAGTTGTCAGCTTGGCCTCATGAGAACAAAACTTAATCTAAATTTCATTTAGCATCAGTGGTTGCTTATGGTGTTGTAAAGACAAATGCCTCCAGTTCCTAATGACAGGATGACTCAGTTACTAGCTGTAGCTGTGGAATCCAGCAAGCTGTAGTTCCTCATGAGATCTACAGGCTTCTGAATTTTGTAAATCTTTTTGGAAGACATTATTTCCAAAGGCAAAATAAGGACCTGAGATGTCTTTCACAGTTAATGACTGTAGCTCTGATTGATAGAAATGGCTCTGATGAATAGATCTGTGTGGGTAACAGTTTAATATAGAAGTCAGAGGATGAACAGACCACAGGTAAAGGAAGACTGGATGACAAGTGAGGTTAGGGAGATGAAAGTTTGAAATTACAAATGCTGTTCTTTGTAAAGGCATCTCATAAAGAATGGGCAGATTCAGAAAAAGTAAAAATTATTGAAAAATATTCTTTGAAAGTCATTCTGAAACTGATGCAGATCAAACTGTTCACTATTTATATACTTCTTTTAAAAGGCTAAAGGAAAACACTGGAGTATGCTTTTGCAGCTATAAAACATTCAACAGGCTCCTCTGTTGCAGTGCAATTTTATAATGTTTCCAAATTTAGTCATTTTAGCAACTATGAGCTCAGAAAGTTGCTACTGTACTTAACTGAAGATCAGAAATTGGCAACATATTATTCCAGATGGCTTTTAGACAGATCTAGGATGCCCAGATAGAGCTGAAAAGTGTTTGGTGAACATATGGGTGAGTGAAATCCTTGTAGATTATGCGATACATTGATAGCATCACACTTCTGGCAAGACACAAACTACTTGTTCCCATTTCTATGAAATGAAAGCCTTGATAAGTGTTTGTCTTGGATGACAGAGAGTAGAATGCACACCAAAGAATTTCCTAGTAGCATCTATAGCTGAGGTAGAACGAATCCTAGAACTTAGGCATAAATATATAGAACAAAGAAACGCCCCAGCCAGAGTGCTAGAGCTAGAATTTGGCTGGGACTTGCAGATGTGATGATAATCTTACTGCTGTCTAAGGGCTGCAACTTAGTGTGTCAGTCAGTATTAGAACGTGGCCTTCAAGTGCAATTCAAAGTGTTGTTTCAAACTACCATGTCTTCCATCCTCCAGGGACAAGTCAAAACTTGACATTAAAGGAAGGTGTTATTCCTTTGTCTGAGGATAATCAAAGGGAGCTTTGGAAGACTCTGAGAGTCAATACCTAAGCAGGTGGCCTGTGACAGCAACAGACTTTAGCTCCTATTCACTTCCCATTCAGTGTTTTACTCATGGCACACATACCCTTTGGTGGTACTAGCAAAATATGTTCCATATGCAAGTGCAGAGTAGCAAAGCCCAGAATAAAATTAAGGAGGAGTAAAACATGCCTCCCACATGCACACATGAAGGACAGGATTTTTCCATGCGTATCAACAAACTTGTCTAAGAGCTACAATGAAAGGAATGTAGCTTCCTGTTAATAAAGCCAAAAACTCAGGGCAAGGAGTGTTTATAAATAATCCAGTGCTGAGACTCCTACCTTCAGTTTGCGTGGAAACATCTGTGCACCCAGAGGATGGATATGCAGAAAGAAAAGGACTCCTAGCCATGCCTCACCCGAGGCCAGGATCTCAGCCAGCCCAGAGTCTCCTCAGCTGCCCTGCATTAAGGCCTGGTCTGCCTGCCTGCCCCAACCCACACCTGCAAGTAATTAGCTCTGGTACACATCCAGGTCACAGGTTTCAGATCCTGACCCACAGTTTGCTTTATGTATCCCTTCAGAGGAACTCATATACTGTCAGCAGTGAACATAGCCCAGCACTAGTGTAAGCTACTTCCGCTGCTGAAGTGGTCACTGAAATGATGGATCAGGAACTCTGAGACATCTGGCTGATGGGTAGGGTCTTACAGCTCAGTAAGCAAATCACATTATTGTAGCAGTGAAGTGACTGTGCTAGTAGCTGTGTTCTGTATCACTTCTGCTCTGTTTCAAATGTGAAATAGTGGATGACTCTCCAGACGAAACAAGAAGAATCAAGCATCCCGTTGCCTGTTTGCAGACTTCCAGCAAAGTAAAAATTTCTGGGTAATTGCTGCCAGGAATCTGAACACTGTTTAATGATGTAAGGTAATTACAGCTGTGTCCTAATGACAGCTGCATGTTGTAGATAAAGAGGATATAGGAGCACCTGGAATGGTTTTCCAGTAAACAACATTAATAAGAGAGTGGTTGAGGTGATTCTGTTAGGAGGGCATAAAAAATCTTGCCTTTGGGAAGAAACTAAAGTCAGAAAATTCTATTTTGAATGATAGGTAAAGGGTTAAGATTGGACTACTTGTAGAGTATTCTATAAGCTTTATTAGACATAATATAACAAGCTAATATTCACTGAGTGTCAGTTTGCAATTTTGTTGTTCAACAAAGCAATATATCCTTCTGTTAGTCTGCAGTTCTGCATCTCAGTTTTCAGCAGGCTGACATGCTCTCCTGCTCCAAGGCAAAGGAGCCCATAGGAATGCCATCTGGAGCTTTGCAGGGAGAGGGGGAGTCAGTAAAAATTGTATGTAATGCCCACTTTTATGAAGCTGAAGAATATTCAATAGTATTGCCTACTTATATTGTAATGAGCAACTCATTTTACCTCAGAGGATTGTTCACAGTCACAAAGAAAATTGAGTTTCTTGCAGTCATTGCAACTATGCTCTAATATAGAATTTACTCACAGTATACAACGATGGCAAATATCTCTCCTGCATATGGCATATACAATACAACTATAAAATAATTTACTTAATGGAAGTTTTGTCTCACCTGCAATTGTTTCACCCTTTTTGAACAATATTTGTGGGAACAGAGGAGAATGCATTCAAAAGGCATCATCTACTTGTGGAAATGAATAGTACAGGTTATTATCCTTGCATAAAAATTACTTGCAGTACTAGCAATAGGGTACAGAGCATCAGCAGTCAGTACACTACTGCTTGTAACTCCTAGAACAGAGATTTGAGCCTGTTTCAGCCTGATGATACCTGAGAGTTATAAGAGATATATAAACTGAGCCTGTAGGCCCAGCTGAAGCTTTTACACCCACGCTTAAAAACCACCAACTCATCTGAAACCTTTGCTTAAGCATTCAAGCATGCCATCCAGTGCACAGCTAGGGCACACCAACACTAGTGTGTTGTAACACCTGATCAAAGTAACTTCAAAGTATTCTGAATTTAGAGAATGTTTTGTTTTGCTTTTATTTCCTAGCTACCTGTAAAGATTGGCTTTTTGCCTTGCTTTTGACTATGCTTCATTAGCTATGAATCAGAACTTTAAGTCTCAAAGGGATGACAATCCAGCATTTAGTAAGCACTAAAATCAAGAGCCAAAAACCAACTACAATGCAGGTCTGACAACTTTATTGTAAAGTCCTAAAGCACTTATTAAAAGAAGTACTATCTAATTTGTAAGAAGCAAAAAATTTCTTGTTGACTACATTGTTCTATTGAGCATTTTCAAGAACACAATTTTTCATTTTATTATATTTCTAGAGAACTGAAAAAATATGCATAATACTGTAAGGTACCCTGCTGGGATAGGTAAGTAAACAAATTTTGGCAGACAATGTTGTTAATTATTTTTCTTGTTATAGTAAGGTAATTACAATTCTTGCTAAGGGTGAAGAATGAAAGACTTTCAGAGGTATTTAGTAGGTTTTTAATAGCAAAGTAAGAGCATGTGAGTAAATTTTAATGATGTTGGATAGATTCAACTTCAAAGAGTGGGCATACTGAGGTAATTTAATTAAAAACTTACAGAATATGTGGATAGAATATGCCTTTGACTGGCTATTAGCCAAGAATATGCTCTTGATTGGCTATTAGCCAAGGTAATATGTATATGACCAGTCTGCAAACCAACGATAAGAGTCTCCTTGAAACAAACCTGTGACAAAAATGCTAATGGTTGAAAATTGTAATCAGAAAGACATTATTTTTTTCATTGTGAAGAGGAGCTCATCAGTTAACCCTTGGCTACTTCTATGCATATCCTAGTTTTATCTGAGAAAATAACTTTTGATGTGGTCCATGTATTTCAAATGCAGACTGGAGAGCTGAAAGCCAGTTAAAAGACTGCCTTCCCTGAGACAGGAAACAAAGAAACCTGAGCAGCTGCAGTTTGGTTAGGAATATCACTGGGGATGTACTCTGATAAAGACTGAGGGTTGGTCATATATTGCAAACCAGGAGGGTACAGGCAAGTTTGCCAGCTGTGATAGCTGTATCTCCTCGTTTTACCTAAAGGCACTCTGCTAGCTACAGCAGTCATCCACTGCATCCTAAGCAGATGCTCTGACTTTCTCTCTTTTTTTCCAAAAGTTTTGCTTTTAAAAGGTGTTTTTGGACAGAGGCTCATATGAACAAAATCACAATTCAGCCCTTCAAAGGGTTGTTTTCTATTGCTTCCTGAGCAGCATGGTGGAGTCAGCATCCTATGGAGCACCTGGTGAGAGCAGGGGTAGGCTGAAGGCAATTAGGAAGAGGGACATGGCACAAGTCTGTAAAGACTGGGATTAGGCAGTGCTGCACACAGCAGTAACTAGTGAAAATGTATTTCTATTAAAGAAAAGAAAAAGGCTGGGAGAATGAGATGTCATGGGAGATGAGTGCTTACAGCAAGGTCTCTGCCCTGTTCAGAGGCTGGGAGTGGTTAAATTCACTGAAGGTGCAGCAGAGAAGTAGTGTGGGAAGAAACAGGTAGTCTGTAGCAATGGGTAGCAATGTAGCAAGTGATGGTTTCAAGTATGCAAGGTAGAAGGTTGCACTGTAATACCATCTGCTTAAAAAATGAATGCAGCTTCTCTTGCTGATGAGGTCTGTAGCTAGATTAATGTATTTTGTGTGCCTCTGCCTCTCGCTTGCACAGCAGTTGTGCAAAGAGCACATGCTTGGCTGACCCTGGGCTGATGCACAAGCATCTGGAAGAGTTAAAAATTGAGTTCTAGCTGATGGTGGCTTGGAGTCACACAAGGTCTTGGAAGAGGTATAAACCAGGGAACAGCAAAACAAAAACAATATCTGTGAAATGTTCATCAACAAACACATCAAACCAGACTATGATTATCCAGAGGAAGGGCTAGTACATCAAACAGCAGCTTGGCTTTCTGAGGAGAGCGGCTTTTTGCGTGTGGGGTATTTGGCGGCCTTCCTTGTGGGAGACAACAAAAATTGCCCAGAAGAAAATATGATGAAGGACAATTTTCAAAGAGCTCAGCTGACTCCACAGAAGCTATTTGCGGCTGTGATTTCTCTCATATTACTTTACGGCATTTTCTGTTTCAACAAAAACGTATGTTGTGTGTCTGCATGTGGTGAACTGCAGATGTGCTGGAGAGGAGGAAAAGTTCATTTCAAACTTGCATGTTGAAGCACTTCATGCAGTGTGAACTTATTTTCTCTTTAAACTAAATATATATTTGTGTATATTTTAAAAGTGCTGATTTTAACCATTTTTGTTTCTGATCTGGGAACTCAAAGGGCAGTCATCTGAACAAATTTTTGCTTTTACTGAGCTATTATTACACCTTAGAGACTTGAACGGTTCCAGTATATGAATTTGAAGGTAATTTGACAAGACATGTGGAATCTAAGGTAGTAGAAGCATAGATAGAGGGTCATTTTCTTGCAGCAAAATAAGATTAAGAGTATGACCCGACCTGAAATGCCGACTCAGCAACAAGGTGCCGCAAAAATTTTTTTTCCAAACATTGTGGCATCTGTTAATGCCAGGAAACCTCACAAAAATTAAAGAATGTGATTGAGATATTCAAAGTTAGATCCTGAACTCTACTTCAAGCTCTGGTGATGACAGTTCCTTGTATGTCTATGCAGGAAAAGAAAAGTATCATTGTTATACCAGTAGGTCTATTTTGCCTGCAAAATCCAGTAGCATGTGTGACTATTATAATGAAGGCTCATAAGTCCAACATATTAACACATGTTGGCAGCTACACAAAAAGCTCTCCAAGAATTCTGGCCATGTATTTTGCTTTCTAGCATGTCCAAAAGGCCAGGCCACCAATTCTTCTTGGCTGTTTTCTGTCCTTGCCTGCTGATGGAGCATAACCTGCAAACATGCTCCCTCATTTCACTGTTATTCTAGAATCCATGGATTTAGATATCTAAAAGAGGGAAATTGATTTGTGTTTCATTTTGATGGCAATCTGAACTGACTGCCATAATGAACAGTGCTCATTTTGAGGCTGAGAAGCTGTGCATCTCCCACACTTTTTCCCAGCATCTCTCTCTGTCTCAAAGCACACTCAGTCAATGCTGGGTGGCCAGTGATCTTGGTAAATGAAAGGAGCCTTTCAGACTGAGTACACAGAGATGAGGAGGTGTAATGCAAATGGGTAATTCAGAAATAAAAACCAGGTAGTTATTCTAAAGTAATAGTTAGGATTTATCATCTGTAAAGTTCTCTTACCACATCTAAACCAAGGAGTGTTTTGGGACACCTGGGCTTTGCTGTTGGAAGCTCATTTGAGCTGGAAAATTCTTCCTCCAGAGGCAATTTATTACCCATGTAACGGATGCTATTCTGTTGAATATGTAGCATGTTGAGGGTTTGCTACCAGTTTCACTCTTTCAACACAAAGTGAAAATATGGAGATTGTGGGTTTGGAAGGATTCCTTTTATTGATGTGGAAAACTGAGAACTTAACTTGGAAATTCTATGATTAACTCCTGATTCTGTTTATGCAGGTAAAAGGCTGTTAATGTTGGAAATTAAGTTCAAATAAGTTCAATAACAAACTCCCTTCTTCAGAGGCAGCTCTTGTTTCTCCTTTTGATGGAACACCATTCCCTGAACAAAAAGTCTGTCTTTCAATAGGCTGCTATCATGCTTTTCTATATTTTAGAATTTTACAAAGAATTTTAGAATATTTAGAATATTTAACAAAAGGGAAATGTGAGGAGCTGAGAGGCAAACATGGGACATTTTCTCTGTCTTACTTATGTGGTTTTAAATTGTTGAGAGCAATTAAGAGAACAGCAACTCTGAAAAAAAAGCACACTGAACTGTGTACCCAGAATCAGATAAAATCAGCTGATTTTTCTATGAATGGTTTGCAGTATATTTCCACAGTTTCAGAACACACTTCTCTGCAGTGTGTGCCTATCAATCTGACTGACATACAAGATTAGAGAAACTCTAAAACTAGAAATCTAATTGCTTCATCTTTTCTTCCTAAATATTTATTTGAAAAGGTATTTTTGTTTCCTTTTGTATTTTAATTTCAGTAGACATGGGAAGACAGGTATGACTCTGTTCATTTTGTGTATAGGACTGGTAAGGAATGGCCACACTAGACTGCTCACATCTATCTGGTATCTGCAAAAATATGTACAAGAAACTGTGAAATGGCTAATCACAAAGTGAAATGCACTCATGTGAAACAGCTGTGGAGCTGTCAATGGTCTTTGAATTTCAAATGTTTCAGAGTGATCAGAATTTTACATTCCTTGTTCTAGTTCACCTCAAAATGACAATAACAAGAATCCTTCCAGTATACACTCCACGGTGATTTGACCATTTAATTATGGCAGTTTTGACATTGTTCTTAGTTTTGAACAGCTTGCAAATCTTCTTCTTTTTAAGTGCAATGTAAGATTTGCTTCATTTTAACTGCAAATTAGTAGGAGTTTGTAAACAAAACCAGCTAAAAGTAAGTCAGTTTGATACTTCCCTGGTGTGGATAGCTGTAGCTCAGATTAGCTTTTGTCTTGAGGCCAATCCCCTATCAGTCCTAAAGGAAGGGCTAGATTTATGTGTTCTCTCCTTACCTCCTCCTTTGTACATTCATATTTGGATTAATGTCTTTGCAAATGTTCTAGGGAAGTGCCAGATCTGCAAAGACAATGAACAGGTATTGCTATTTTTGGTATGAAACTTAAGTTTATACAATGGAGCATGACAGGCTGCTTGTGCAAGTGCAGTGGTACAAGTAAACAAAGTGGAAGGAAATATCTCAGAATCCTCCACCAGCAGATCAGCTTAGCCATAAAAGGTCTGGCAAACAATTTATGGGCTCTTGGGGGTAAAGGGTGAACTAGGAATTGGTGTATTCATACAGTTTGTTTTCTATTGGGAGAAAAAGGATAAAAATAGCACACAGTGTTGATCAAATCCATTACTTGAAGGTAGTTATTAAGGCCAATACTGAAAAACTATTAGCCCAAAGGGCAGGCATGTGGTGACAGGGAAGTGGTTTATCAGAATTGTATCATTCTGTAAACAAAGTTGTGTACCTCAGATTTCACAATGACTGCTTCGGATATGGCCTTTCAACTGAAGTACAAACACAGAAGAGACAAGTTGCATTTCAAGAACGATTTATCAAACAAATATAAAACCAGAGCTATAGGTTTGTTTTTTTCTTTCTTTAATGTTTTTTTCCTGTTTAATGCTGTTTTTATGATGTGACTTTCATATTGACTATATGGATACTACGTCATTCATATCTGGATTACTCAGGGACCTCCCCCAAGGCTTATTGTCAGAGTAACTGCAAAAAGTTATATTTACTTCCAGCTAGGGTGACTGCCCCGTTCTTGTCACTGAGGCTCCTTAATCACCAAAAACTTCAGTCTGCAGATGATAAAAAGAGAGAGACACCACGGTATAAACAGCAGGGTTCCCCCTTCCATACAAGCCTACATCTGTTTCCTGATTTAGACAGAAGTGAGGAGAATTGGGTCTGTCTGGATTTTTCTCCTCCACACTCCAGTTCTTATTTTTGTTTCTTTCATCAGTTGTGCAATTGAAAACACTCTTCTTCCAGGCTCTCAGGGTGGGCAACAGGAGGTATGAGAGTCGTAACACGATAATGCCAATTAAATCTCTATCCTGTATCATTACCATATCCATCTTTAAGTTGCTCTTTTCCTCCTGGCTGTGGGTTCAAAAGATATTGTCTTGCTGCATGGAACTGCTGGCACAAAGTATCTTCAAGGCCCCAGTCCTCATCTGGGGGCAGTGACTGGAGTTGCCCTGCCCTGTGGCTCACCTCCTCATGCCTGAGGTGGATAGCAAGCGACTTTGTTTTCCTCTCTCAGCATTGCTTTCTGTGTTACCATTCAACTCTGTTTTCCTGCTCCCCACATTAAGGCTGCCTTTGCACCCCTAATCAATCTTTCAAGTGTGGAGGTAGAATTACCTTGACTTCCACCACTAGCCTTGATGGGCTCCCAAGGTTTGGACACACAGTAAATACCATACATTTGCAGTTAGTTTGGGATCAATATACAAAACAGCTAAATGATTTATCCCAGTTCACCAAAGAAGCTGATGGCATAGTGGGGATTTTAAACCATGCTTCCATAACCTATGTGGTGATTTCCCCCTCTTCTGTGTTCACATTACTCCTGGGAAGGAAGAAGTGCTGGGACTGCTCTTCGGCCTTACTCGTGTAATGGGTGCTCCTGCCTACAGCCTCACCATTGCCTCATGTACCCCCATGCAGGGCAGAGCCTTACCTTAAATAAACTTGACATTTAGAGAGTAAATCTCTCTGATCATCTTACAGCATGCTTGTGCAACAACATAGAACCTGGTACACATTTTTTCTCTTATGAGCTTACCTCCAGGAAGATGAGAAACCACAAGGAATTTGAGCACATTGAAAGTAGGCTTTGCATGGAATTCCTACTGTCTCCCCTGATAAACACTTGGAATCACGGTTATTTTCAGATGTCCCCAAAGAATATTTTCATCAAATTGCTGAGATCATGAATAACACCTTTCTTAATGAGAAATGTTGTTGATTGCCTGTTCAGCAGTGAGGAAAAATATGATGGCACATATTTTTTGGCCAGATCTTTCAGACCTTTTTTTCATCACCTTCAGCCTTTCCTCTGGCACATGTGAATGAATTGACTGTGCAGCCCTTTGCCATTGCCAAGATCCTTCTTATCCTGTTTTGTAGATGAAAGGATGAGGAATCTATGGATCTGCTTTGTATCTCTCACTGCAAGCAAATGTCTCCTTTATCATCAAGAAACACATCAAGACTTGGTTAAGATTTTAGGTACAGACGTGTTTGGGCTCAGGTCAGAGCTCAGCAGGCAGTTGGCAGCTAGATCTAAACCTCATGACCACTTGAGGCAGACAGGCAGTATTTCAGACCTGAACATACTAAGCTACTGTGACACTGGCATGTGTGCCTCTTTTTGATGCCACTGTTACCAAGCCAGTAAACACAATTTTAAGTCAAAGGTCTTGAGCTGGATTTTGAATTACACAGCTAAACACCACACTTGCTAAAGTCTAGAACTAGTCTCTGTTGTGGCTGGAAGGTTGATCAGGTTCTGTAAATCAGGTTATTCAGAGCCACCTGTACTTACTATGCACTTTTCAATATTTGGGCCAGGGTCTTATTTTGGTAAAGGAGTGTTTGATCCATTGTACAGTCAGTGGCACATAGTATATTTAATACAGACAAGGGGCTGGGATGAAGTCTTCTTAATATTTCAAGTACTTAATTTCTACCAAGCAGAGGCAAAGTGAGGCCCCATTCCTATCCCTACTCCTATGTCAGTTGGCTGTTCACTTCCAACAGGATGACTTTGATCTGCAAGCTCTCTCTATTCAAAATAAATAAGGATAGCAACCTAATCCACTATTAGCAGTGTATTAACAATGTTTTAGACTTAAAAGTATAAACCTTCAAATGCAATTCAGGTGTGACTACCACTCACGCAGCACAAATATTTTTCGTCCTGTACATTATATATGAGAGATCATCATGGTGGGCTTACTGGAGCTCACATCTTACATGCCTTGCAAAGAGAAAAGTGCTTTTAAAAACTTTTGTAAGCTTCTCCACACTTTTCTATGGAATCCCTTTAAAATTACTGTTCTATTGCAACCTCATTGCTGAAAACAGCTTTCCTCTTTCCTTTGCTCTTAATGCAAAGGATAACTCAGAAGAAGGAAAGATGGTAGCTGTTTTTAAAATACACAGCATTTGAAACTAGAGATAAAAACATATGTGGCAGCTCTGGCATTACAACACTTTGCAAAGAGGTGACATAAGGTGACACACAACTTTGAAAGTAGCTGAATTCTGAGGCAATAGCTGAAGTCTGCAGGCAGAGTCAAATTTTTATTTAACTGGGAATTTCTGGGTGATGGACACCACACTGTTTTCTGTCCAACAACTTCCACCTGATTCCTTGCCTGTCTCACATATTTACAAGATTACCTACAGGCAAATTTGATGCAGAAAAAGTAGCACAGTTTTTATTTTGCTTTATTTTATTTTAAATTAGCTTCTGAATAATTTTATTGAAACTGGCATAAACTGGCTTGCTTTTAAGTGTCCAGACAGTTTAGTTTCACTATAATAGTTTAAAAGAAAATCTGTAGACTAGTTTGAAAGTGTAGGCTTTGGCTGTTCTGCTGTAAGGATTGTCCTTACTATGTAGTCTTGCCTAAAGGTAGCAGAAATTGTTCTGTGACTACTGAACTAGTGGGTTTCAGGGCCCAAAACTTGTTTACATTGAATAGAAATGTGTCAGCAGAAATGATTTCTACCTACTGTTTTAAAAATACCTCTCAGAGCAGCAGGAAAAGGGATGTGTTGCTCACCAAGCCACAAAGCTTTATTTAATCCTTTATCTTCTTCACTATTTTTTACCTCTGGCTCTACATGGAGCTTCAGACCTTAATGGCCAACGTCCACTTCCATACTGCTGGAGAATCTGGCCCTAGCAGCACTCCATTACATTGAGCAGGAAAGAAAATATCCTGAAAGGTGCCCCAGCATAAGGGAATGGGATACTAAGTGTAAATAAAGCAGAGGCTGGGCAGACCAACAAGAAATGTTTAACATTCCATGCTCTCCACAAAGGGCAGGTCAAGGAAAGGGAATGAGTGGTTGAGATGAAGCACATGCCATGGATATTTTTTAAGTACTGTTCAGCAGAGTATATCTGGTCACATAAACATCCACAACAAACAGAACAGCCTTGTTCTTGAACGTGGCAAACCTCCTGAGGTCTCTCTATATACACAGGAGATGGGTCTCACTATGCAGGGAAGCCACAGCTGCTGAATTCACAGCAGTACATTTGAATTCATAGGCACAAATAATACTGAAAGTGCCAGACATTCTTGGATATGACCAGTTGAACAATTGCTTGTTCATGCCCAAGTCAAACCAATATAAAGTTAAGCTATGTGTGCACTGAATAACTCTGGGCAGGTAAAAGGTGGAAGACGTGAACTTGTTGAAAGTTGTAACTCAGAGTTTGGGGGAAAGCAAAAAAAACCCAAACCTCTTTAGGACAAATGAAAGTTCTAGATGCACCTTATTCTCAGGTGCAATCCAAATTAATTGAATGAAAATCTGAGTTATTAACCCTATCTTTTCATTTATGTAGACTTGAAGCAACAGGTTTGCTTCCATTTACAGCTCAAGTCACTCAAGGCTTTGAATTTGTGAGGCTGCAATACTGTAAATGTGGTAGGAGATCAAAATGTTTATTTTTGGTTTATATTGAAACTTAACCCATGCAATGTTTAATAGCAGTTGGGTATGTAGACAGGGGTCTTCAGAAAGCTTCAAAGCATTCGGCAGAGGTAAAATGTGTCTATGAATCAGTGACTACCCAGTCTGAGAACTGCCATGCAGGCATAAAGAAGCAAGAGCAT
>NW_008689040.1:0-21721 GCF_000695815.1 Acanthisitta chloris | reverse complement strand
CATAAACTGCACTCTGCAAAACAATGGTATGGAAAAGAGTGCTGGCAAGTTCACAGATACCCCTGAGGAAGACATATGCCCCATTGCTATCTGGAGACTGTTTTGTTAATGCTCTTTGCCCTGCCAGGGCAGGACCTCCAATGGCTCTCTAAGGGGCAGAAGTCCTCCCCAAGCATCCCATGAGTTCACACCATGCCCCAGCTGCTGCAGTTCTTCAGCAGTGGCCAACAGGTTGCATTGGTTGGCAAAACCTTTTATTTATGGGGGAGGAGGGAGAGGTAACTGCACTTGGACTACAAGTCTTGACCCTTAGGGATTGCAAAGGAACACATGGAATGGAAGACATTTCTTAATTCTACTTCACAAGACTTGAACATGTCCCAGTTTAGCATTAATAGTACTCTAGAATACCATACATTTTTGGATGCCATACTTATAACTACTTCTGCCTTAGTGCAGAAGAATGATGTAGCTACCTGGGTCAGTCACAGTAACCATTTTCCCTTTTTTTCCCCTTTTTTTTCTATTATTTAATAGTTAGTAGCTAGTTTGTCTCATATGTAGTTTGAAACCCTTTACTGGGTAGTTTGCATGGTGATCCAGAGAGAGTTAAGCTTCCTGGAGCTTAAGAGTTTAGCAGACGTGATTTTTAATTTTTTTTTTTTAAGATGGCAGAGTTCAGAAAACTAGCTGGAGTTCATGAACCTATTCTTCCTGTAACTGAAACCCATGTTTTACTCAGGGTTGATTCAATTTTTAAAATAAATGTTTTCCTAGTTACAGGGAAAGCCAGTTCTATGTGTACAGGGTAGAATAACACCCTTCCAAAATCCATGTGTCATGGGTGGGTGGCCTATATACAGGATATACATGCACACAAAATCTAGGTTAGAGTAAGAGATTTTTTCCACTCTCCCCATCTGTTCCCTCCTGCCTACTCCCCTGCCATAATTTCTGTCATCTTTCTGCCTTCTCACTGAGCTATTTGCATATCAACTGCCAAATAATTTAAAAATAAGTTTGTGGTCATTATTTTCAGTTTCTTTAAATGAAAACTAATCTCAGTGCCATTAGATTTCATCAATGCAGATTCTTTGTCCAGTTTCTACTTAAGTACAGTTTACCTTTCCATAACAGAGTTGGTTTTCTGAACCTGAATTACTGACATAAACACAGTGATAAGGGGTTCTTACTGCTTGGGCATGTCATCTGTCCGGCCTGAGTTATCAACAGCACCTAGTGCCTTGAAGGATGCATCTGGAATATCAGATGTCTCTGCAGAGACCCAACTGTGGAGAGTAGGGACATGCAACACTAATATCCACAACTTAATTCTTGCAGGAGGGGAAAGATGGAAACCTCTTACAAGTGCTCTCCAGTCTTTATTCCTGAGTCCTGCAGCCCTTTTTCCCAGTGGAGTATCACTGGTATCTCATCTCTGCCTGGAAAAGATCCCTGAGGACATCAGGATTTTTCCCTATCTGGACTGTGGTCATATATGTTGTATGAAATTACTCTTCACACTGGGGAAAATTCCATGTATGAATCAACGGCAGCACAATCTTAGGTATGCAGTCATCTGCCAAGAACAGATACACCAATTTTCTTTCATAAAACCGTGGAATTACCCTTTGCGAAAGGGAGATAAATCACTAAAAGCATGTTAGGACATCAGACAGATAAATGTAAATAACCATACATAACAGCAGCTGTTCCTGATCAGGTTCCATTCTTTGATCTTTAGAAAGATGGCTATTAATTAGCAGGGTCAACACTAAGCTTTTTTCTTGGTAACAGTGTTCTTCCAAACCATCCAAATAATAGATAGTTGCTTGTAGTTTTGCTATGCTAAGCTTCTCTGGGTGAGATTTTTCAGAAAATTGGGATAACAAAATTACCTTAATATAAACAGTTTTGAAGTTAGGCCATATCTGTAGTAGATAGAGGATCCGTTTTATTGACAACCATTGGGACTGAATCCTTTGAAATCTTAAAGGAAATGAGTTCCAGCAATACTGAGATTGCTGGTATTGCCATTGAGATTGCAATCACTGCTTGTGACATGCTGTGCAGTGTTCCATCTGCAACATAAAAGTCACCACACTATAGGCTCCAAGACTGGTACTCCTGTTAAGCTGCATTTCAGTCTTGCACTACTGGTTGGATTGAAAAGTTTTCATTGAACACACTGGTTAAACTGCAGAGTCTTACTGAAATCCATGTGACTGGACTCCACAATGGAGTGCAGTGTCAGACCCTCAGGCTGGTATCAAATCCAGAACAGTCAATTCCTAAAGCTGAGCAGCAAACTACATGGCAAGAGTAAAACCCCAGACGTGCAGTATATTCTAGACTAGTCTCCAGTGGGCAATTTCTGATTCCACTTCTTTGGAATTCAGCAGCAAACTCGGACAAGTTGCACCTGTAATTTAATTGTGGGTCATGAAATTCACAGACATCTTTCTTGTTGACATGACATGACTGGTTTTTCAGGGAAAGTCATAGCAACCTCTGTGGAGGGAGTCTACTGAAGGAATGGAAAATTGCCTTGATTTCTCCTATTTTTTCACACAGCAATAGGAAGTAGAAGTTCAGAGTCTGTGATTATGTCTCTCCTTGGCACAAGGCGTGCAGAAGACTAGCCCATGTGAATTCACACATCTGTTCAAGACAGGCCCAGTATGGCCCAAAGTAATGGAACTACTGTGTCACAATTTACAGGGTTGAATACTCAGAGAATCACAGACATGACATTTTATCTAACTGCTACTATGGTTTGACAGCAAAGTAGCTCATCCTCTCAAAAAGGATGTATAGTCAAATTGTAGTACATTGTTAAGGCTGTAGTGGTTGCATAGTTGAAAAGTATTGTATTGGATGCTGTGAAGGGAAAAATGTGGTACTTCTAAGAATGGTCTTTCCTGTTCCTTAGCACACATTGCAGAATTATAAGATTATGTCCCATTTTAGGCATACAAACTGGACTATAGATGTCTGCAAGGTCTTCACCAATCCATACATCTAGCTTGTTCTCCAGGACCTGTCAGTCCCAAGGCTGGAATGCTAGTGTCTCTGCAGCTGCTTGCAGCATTGTGCAACCCTGGCAAAGCACAGTGTCTGGTTCCACACTCCCCATTCCACTACTGTTTATTCCCTTTCACAGGCACACTTACACACACATTACTTCAGGATGTGACTCACTGTCCACCTCTCTCAAGAAGAACCTCCTGTTGAGCTGGGGCTCACTGGATTGCAGACTGTTTGTAACTGTGTCCCCACACTGAAACACTTCCATAATGTGCTTGATTTGGGAAAGAAATGAAGTGCCCAAATGCCTCAGCAACCTGATCCATACTTGTTCAAAGAACCTAGCAGGAAACCAGCAAATGGTGATAGGAGATGTGTAATCTGATTTTTGTGATTCATAACCAGCATGAAGAGACTTGAGCTTTAGGCGATAATTAGATGCAGTGTCAGAGCTGTATCTTGCTTTTGAGTTCCTTGCAGATAACACCTAATTATTAAAAAGAGTTGAGATATGTCTTTTTCCTAAGATGTTATGTTTCACCTCATCCTTCTCCCTGTCTTTTGTGCAGCTCTGTAAACTACTTTTAAAACAGAAACTAAGTAGCAAAATATTACCAGCTCAGAGTGCTTATGGCAGCCTGGCCTCAAAAACGCACAGGAGCATTAGAATGAAGAGGAAACTTCTAATAAAACCAAACCTTTCCATGAAGTGTGTTCCCTCTGTGCTGGGGTGGAGGTGATGGGTTCCTTTCTTCTTCAGTGGACCCAAGCCCTGAGTTTATAATAAGCAACTGTGAGGGGATAAAACATACAAATATTGTGTCTTCTTACACCTTCTCTGTTCTCCCCTCCATCCATGGCTTATACACAGAGCAGTGCTTGGCCCTCTGCTGGGACTCTTAACTCTCCATCTCCAAAAGGCTTTATTTTTGCCTAGGGAAAAGGAGGCTAATAGGTAAAAAATGTGGGGATGTATTTGGAAAAGTGAGCCCTGTAGCTCTTTCTGCTGGCTGCAGCTTTGTGCGCTACTACCAGCTAGTCCATAGCAACAACTAACAACAGGGACTTCTCTGTATCCCCTTCTGTCTGAACACTAAGTACTAAAAACAGATGCTAATTGTATGGTTCCAGAGAAAAAGAAAGAGAGCATGCTGGGGTGACTCAGGACATATTCCCGCTGTTGTGCAAGGACAAATGGTATTTAGATATGTGGAGATTTGTCTGTGGTTAACTGTGGCTTGTTGGGGGCAGGGGCAGGGTATGCATGTGTATGCAAAAACTCACAAGAACCACCCTGAACTATTTTAAGTCTTGGAGATGAAACTGGTGATTATCTTCTAAGTTCTCAGCAAATGGCTATTCAGTGCCATGGTGGGACAAACTGAACTCAGTGGCAAATAAAGAATGGGATAATAAACAGAGTTTTATGTTCTCTTTTGAAGCATAAAACTTGCTACAAATGACATATTGTTAAACAAAGGCATAAAAACACATTGGAAAACAGGGGGTGGCAACACTTAAGCAAAAATGTAAATGTGACTCTGGTGCATATATTTTAACCCGAGGGAAATCAATGCCTGTGAAAACACTCAAGACAAGAATGCCTATGAAAATGAAAACACTCAAGGCAAGAATTTATTACTTTACAATTATATTTTTATTGTATTCTCAACGATCCAGTCAAGTGATAGGAATGCATTGCTCTGGATTGCAGTCACCTTTCTTTCAGCACTAGGCTGTAAGCACTGACAAGGAGCTTAGGACAACTTTCTACACTTCCAGTTAGACACTTTGGTTTATAATTAAGCACGTAAAATAGTTAGCAACATTACCTTAGCTAATAAGCACATGAACAGAATTTTTTTTTAAAAAGTTAACTGAAGTTACTTATTTAGGTGACTTACAAGTACCAAGGCATGACAATGCTGTCTAGAACCTTTCCACACCTTCAGTTGCTTTAATTGGAGGGATTGTTACATGACATATGCTGCAGCTGATTTTTGTCACTGTAAAGCTCCACACACTGGAGTCAGGTTATTAATTAAGAAATTTTATTTTGGCACTCTGCTGTGACTTACACTCATAAAGGACCTGCAGGAAATGTTGGTTCCAAGCAGTTAGCTTCCCCAAGCTCTCTTTTAAGTGTTTCCTTAAATGTTTGAATAACAAAAGCTCTCAGAGAAGGGTAAATCGTTTGCCTCGTCTCACCTGACCTAGATTCTGTCTTTAGGGCATATTCTTTACCTTTTGGACAGACGTAATTCTTTCTACATACTCTAAACTGCTAATAAGATTGTTTACACAGACTGTAAGTTAACAAGAAGGAGAGCTATTTTACAGTCCTCAAAAATGAAAATTATGCTCTTGACATCACTTTGCAAACTCAGTCTTCTGGTTATGAGGTCTCATTTCTTGCAATGAAATGTCAGGTTCATTGCTAAATGTTAAACTACTCTCCAGTTCCAATCTGCAGACTGCAATCTCTCCAGACCAGACAGGACTCTGCTGTCAGATGGAAGCCCAGAGTGAAGGAGAAGCAGCAGTGCTATACTGGAGGTAGCCCTCTAGGATTCTGCAGCAGTGGGAAGCTGCCTGTAGTGTCCAGGGCCAGAAGGGAAGTAGCAGAACTTTGCCAGTGCTCATCAAAAAGTTCCTGATGACAGAAGGTCACAGCTTGCTGGTCTCTGGCTTTACACCCTATGGTATAACTGTCTGTGAATGGAAGGAACAACTTTCATGTTGGGCACGAAGACAGTAATTTATTTTCCTATAATGCACTGTCCTATTGGGGCTAGGCTAGGCATGAAGGTGTAAGTTGTATATTTACATTAATTCTTAAGGCAACTCTGCCATGAGTATTTGTAAGCAATATCTCTGGCAGGCCTAAAGAAGATCTCCAGTTTGTTTTCCTGTATACGTTTGAGGGATGCTGATGTGACTGGCAAATGAAGAACCTGATATATGAAGAAACAAAGATAACCTGCTCCCAAACTTCTAGCAAATTCATGGCAACTGCAGGCACAGAGTCAACAGTGGCATCCCACTGTGCAAAGGCAGAGAGGACTTTCTGCTTGTGGGGTCCTCTGGTATTTGGCACAATATATGTATAATCCTGCTTTTTTAAAGCTCCAGATGCTGTTAGGGTGATACCTGTGAATGTGAGCTTTTGTTAAAAAGAAAAATAGTAATTTAAGTCTTCAATATGATAACAAGAAGCCTGAAAATGTAAACCCTAAATGTCCTCAAACCATAAGGAAGCAAAGGCAATACTTCTGGTTTATTTAGATCTAGAATTTTTAATCCAGCTTTTGGTGGATGCCCAGCAATGGGCTCAGTTTCACTCAGTTGTTTGGCTTTCCCTGCATGTGTCCTGCCACTGGAGCAGTGTCCAATTTTGTTTCTCTTACCGGTGATGCTGGAGCGAGATGGTTTGCCACTATGAAGCTTATGTTTACACTGGCTGCACCATGGCCCATTTTTGTGGTTCTTTCCCTCCTTCTTGCGAAATACTTAGGTTTCCACTGCCAGAAAGAAGACGATGGGGTGAGTGAAGGGTTGTGGGGTGAGTGAAAAGCAAAGATGAGGGGTGTGATGACAAAGGGAGCAGAATTGGGAAGTGTGTGGGGGAAATGGAGAAGAAGAGGAAACTGAGACATTGGGAATGTGTGTAAGACTCAGATACACTGTGTCATTGAACCTCCAGCACTTCCAAGACAGAGGTCTCTACAAGTTCTAAACAACATTATTTTTGTCTGGTTACTATAAACCAATAAACAGGAAATGTGTTATAGTAATAAACAAAGGACAGGAAAAAGGAAACACCACTAATCAAACAGGAACACAGCCTGGGAACACAAAAAGGAACAAACAAGAGTTATGTTTTGCTTCATTCTCACTCAGGATTGAGAACGATAATGAGTATGGAAAGCACAGGACAACAAAGAAAGAGACAGTTGTGGCAGGACAGAAACAAAGACCAACATTCCTAGAGACATTTTGGGCCTTGTTTCCTGCTAGGAAAGAGGATGGGAACTCTTGGCTTCATGCAAACTCTAGCTGCTGAGAGTTTTACAAGGTTGTCTGTGCATGAAACTGTAACTACCTCAGCTCAGATCTGTCTCTTGTCTTTTGCACACATTTGCATCAACAGAATGAAGCTATTTAGCATGAAAACATGTACAATATTCAGCAGTCACCATAGCTAGGTTGTGCTCGTGCTGGATGGAAAGCAAAAATACAACTTCTTTCACTTTTATATACATACATTTTATATATATATATATATATACACAAACACATACATACACACACATACACACGTGTATGCATTTTTTTGTGCAGGAACATCCTATTTCCAGCATTTCTATATTTTACTTCAGGGCTAGGGAGTATCCTTTAACATGTTCTTTGTTCTTTTTTCGTATGTTTGTTCTGTGTTTTACCCACAAAAGCCTCTTTAGAAAACAGACTGTTTCTGTAGAGAAACTTCAGTCAAAAATAAGTCCTAGTGTTCTTCTAAAGGTTTTTCCATGAGGCCCATCCTGAAAACAAAACTACTTTATTGGAAATAGTCTGTTAGAAATCTGATTGGATTACGATTCACTTAGTAATCCCATTGCTTTATGTTGCACCTAAAACACAAAGGTGAATAATGGAGAATCATCTGGATTTACTTTCTACAAATAAGGATATTCATAAATTAAATGCTCAAAGAAGAAAATCAGCTTCCAGTGGATAAAAGCTAGTAGCATTTGAAATACCTGATTGTTCTTCATTAATGACCTAGATAATGAGGCAGACTACACCGTAAACAAGTTTGCAGATGGTACAATACCAGCAGGAGTGGTTGATACTCTAGATGGTTTTGGTGTCATTCTGGGGGACCTTGACAAGCTGAAGAAACAAGCCAACAGTAAACTTATGAAGTTCAAAAAAGGGAAATGCAAGGTCCTCTCTGTGAGAAGGAATAGCCTCATGCATCAGTACATTCTGAATGCTGACCAGCTGGAAAGCAGGCCTTGAGGGTCCTAATGTACTGGAAATTGGCCACAAACTGGCACTGTTGTGGTACCCATTGAATTGACAAGAGGCAATGGGTGCACCCTGAAATACAAGAAATTCAATTTTAACATAAGAAAAAAATGCTACTATTGGGGTGGTCATATATTGGTGTGGATTTTCCAGAGAGGTTGTGGTGTTTCCACCCTTGGTGATATTTTTGAGCTGATTGAGCAACCTACTTTAGCTGACCCTGCTTTGAGCAAGGCAAGGTTGGAGCCGATGATCATGAGAGGTCCCTTCCAATGTCAACTACTTTGTGATGGTGTAAAATGTAAAAAAAATCCCAAACAACCCGCAATAATGACAGGCTGAAGATCAAATGATTGGCAATTCACAGTGAAGGACAAGAAGGGGAGTACTCTGTGGAGCACCTCTGACTACCTCATTTCTGAAGGTACCCAGAAAGCAAGGAGATGCTGCTGAACAGTGCTCTGGAGCTGACTGGAGAGCTGACATTAGTAGGGACCAAGCAGTTGAAGGAGCACTCTGAGGTTTCCTCCACCAGACACTACAGATGGCTGAACTAGAAGGCAGTTGATGAGGAAAATCATGGGTTCTTGAATGAGAAAAGACATGCAGGTGGAGTCTCAGCAGGCTGTTTGGAGAGGCCTTACATGTTGGCACAGAAGCTGGTAGGGACATGTCTAGTTCCCACTGTGTGCCTCCGTCCTCTTAGTTCTCCTGAATGAATATAGGATTGTGTTCAGCCCAGATGGATGCTGAGCTTGGCCTTGAGAACAGGCACGGGTCTGGCATGAGTGATTTCTCATTCAGCTCAGGTGATAACCTGCTTGTCTCACTTTTCCTCCCAATTGGCTTTAGTTGATTGTCCAATTTCTACCAGTCATGACAAAATTACTTAGATACTCCTCAAGAAGTGCTTTGGAAGATACTACCTAGCATAAGGATGGCAGAAGGATGGGCTGGAGCACATCCATTTCCCTTGTCTGTTTTGGGTCCTTGTGCCAAAAAATAGCACCACAGAGGTCTGGAGAAAAGAAACTAGCCAGGGGTGACACACACCACCTGCATGACCTTCCCATGTGGTAACTTAAAGAGAGGAGTGAGATCCTGCTCCACCAGAGTCCAAGGTATCTACAGCTGCCAGCCTAATTAGCAGCAGACTGTGACTATACCTAAAAGCTGTAGTTCTCCATCAGTGGGGCACGTGTGTGCTTGCTTTGCTCATCGTCAGGATGAAGGAATTGCTTCACTGCTGTGCCATGCTGTGAGCACATTTTCTAGACCTGCACTTTCCTTGCAAATACCCCAGCTTCACTCAACAGACATGTCTTTAACTGGCGTCAGAAGGTAACTTTGGGTGTTGGCTGCCTTCAGCACATTTAAGCTGTCAAACATGACCCCTGTTCATGAGTTTCTCTCACCATTGTAGTCTCTGTTCCACATCCAGTTTTGCCTTCCCAATACAGGTAAAAGCTGCTGGTAGAGCAGCATGAGTGGAGAAATAAGAGGTTCAGAGTGGACAGCCTTTCCTACATGACAGATCATTTCATTAGGCAAAGGGCCCAGTCAGACTGGACGAATACAATGTAATTAAACCGATTTACTTAATTTCTGTGTTAAAGGAGCCATAATTATATAATGATCCACCCCTTCAAAAATGGCAGCAACAGGACAAATCTCAAGTTTTGCTTGTGAATCCATGCTGAGACCATGAACAGAAATACAAAGTGAGGTGAGCAGGACAAATCTCTGACTCTGGACACTCAAAATACTGCAGATGGTTCATCGTCAGAGCACAGAAGGCAATGATCCACCCCTTCAAAAATGGCAGCAACAGGACAAATCTCAAGTTTTGCTTGTGAATCCATGCTGAGACCATGAACAGAAATACAAAGTGAGGTGAGCAGGACAAATCTCTGACTCTGGACACTCAAAATACTGCAGATGGTTCATCTTCAGAGCACAGAAGGGTATCAGCTAGTATCACCAAATATGGCTGTAGTTTAAAACACCAGTAATTATGATTCTCAGACATATGAGCCAGCCTACAGCTTTAATAAAGTGGCACATTTTCCCTAGGGTCAGAGTTTGAATCCATACCTGATTCTGATAAAACCTTTGATACTTTTTTTGCTGATCACAAGTATGAAGAATTTTGGTAATAATGATCAAGCGCTCACCACTGGCCAAATGCACAGCAAGCAAATCCTTTATGCAGTCCATTTCTTCTCACTATTATTAGTAAAACTATTTCAAGTTTAATCAATCTTTTCAGTTCCTGGCTAGGCTCCCATTCTGATGTCTGAATGAAAATAAAATGAAAAACCTCTAATGAAAAATTCCCTGCAGACGTTTTGTGCCACTAAGCTGATACAGGTGCAATACACTATCTCACTACAGCAAATTACTCTGGCTTTGCAAACCTGAGACATTTTTTCTTGAATCCAAATTTTAAAACCTTTAAAAATCAAATGTTAGAAGTAGAAACCTGTGGTAAAGCAACCCAAAGTCTGCATAAGTTAGTTTTGGCAAAATTAGTAAAGAAAACAGAACAAAAATAAAGTATGATCAAGGGAAGGGGAAACCCACAAATATAAAGGCACTCACAGTGTAATTTTTTCAAAGTGGATTTTCACCAAAACTTGTGCATAAACAGAAAACTTCATTAAAGCATAAAGCTTGAAAGGGTTTAGTGGACAGGGCTCTTGTTTATAGTATGAGACTATGATGTCAGTCCAGGTGAAGGCTGTAATGAAAATAGTTACATGATTTCAGTCCAGTTTCTTTGAAGGTTAATCCAACATCACAAACTTGTCATGTCATATAACACCCATGGGCAAGGCCAGGGTTCCTTCCATCCAGAAACCCTAAGACTGTATGGACAGTACACATACTCACCTACAAATCATTTGTGGGACAGTGGCTCAGTATAGACAGGTTAAAATATTTTTACGCATATTAGCAATAGTTTGGAAAAGATGAAAGGCCAGTTTTTCCAGAAACACACGTGTTTGTCATGAGCGTGGAAAATATTCTCCAGGTGTGAATGGTCTCAGTATTTGCACAAAGACCCAAGGGCACCTGATTTGCAAGTCAGTCCTGGGCACTGTGCACACTCGTGTCACACATGAAGCAGATTGTTTAAAGAGTAAAGCAAACAGCATCTTTTTAGGAAATAAGCTATAACCCCAGAATGGAGATGAGGAAAGAGGGGAATTCAGCTGAGATCGGAAACTCACCCACATACCATCTCAGCTTGACAAGATTTTTATGAGATGCTGAAGAGAAATTCCTCTCAGGTGGCCCCACAATGGGCCTGAACCAGCCTCCAGGACCCAAACATTCAAGAACTTCTTTGCACAGGCCTGTTCCTAAAGAAGATAAAAGAGGGGGAAAGAAAGTCCTGATTTTGATTTGGGAAAAAAAAGGAACATTTTCTTTCAAGACAGAAGAGTTGTGATATGCTACCCCTGTCTGTTGCTGCCTGGGATAACAACTGTAGGGAACTTCTGAAGTTATAACTTCACCTGGGTTAAGGGAAGTGCAACTGGCCTTTTACTGAGGCTTGGCCACTGTGCACTGAGGTAATTGTCACACACGTGTACACACTAAAGGCTGCATTTACTTATTATAGTGTATGCACCACAGCCTTAGCAAAGCACCTGCATTAAATGCAATGCTTTGCTAAGGAGGTCTCTATTCCAGTGTTTCAGGAAGGAAACCTGTCTCTTGCAAGGCTTGCTGTTTCAGATTTCTAACTTGGGCTGTCGGGCATGCAGGGAGGAGTGCTCTGTGCTCCCCCAGCTCTCCCTGACCACATTTCCTCTCATGTCCTGCACCAATAGCTAACAGCAGAGGGGCTCCACTGCTCCCAGTTAGTACCTGGAAACCTTGTTAGACACTGTGTAAGGAGTCCTGAGAGTCTCCTGGAAGTTGAAATGCTGATTGTGAAGCCAGTGAAAGGTGCTGAGGGGCAACACAAGACTCTGTGGCAGGTGGGGACCTAATTCCATGTTTGCTGCCTGACAATACCTTAATATTCAGTTGATAACTATCATGCCAATGCCTCAATATTCATCATCATGTGCCTTTTCCTCAGCACAAGTACCAAAAGCAAGTCAGCCCCTTTTCACTGACAAGAGGCTGCTGTCTTTCTTTATCCCTTTATGAGAAGGGTGCTGGTTACTCTACACATCCTGAATGCCCCTTTTGGGGGAGGGGAGTCAGACTCTCCTGTCTTCCACAAGTTTCACTGGTTAGATGAATCAGGAGGAAACACCTTTGCCAGGAACACTGTGTGTCAGACCCTGTGACAGCACAAACAGAAAAAGCTGGGAGAAGCAGACCCGCAGGCAGTGTAGATCTGCTAATAGCTTGTTTAAGAAGGACTTAAACATGTAACTGCATGGACGTATCCACACTTCAGTAGCCATGACATGCTGAGAGGCAGCAATTTAGGCAGGCAGACAGCTCTGGTGCCTCTCTGGGCAGGTGCATTGGAAAAGCCACTTGGGGATTTGAGAGCTGAATTCAGGTAGCTGAAGTGGCAGGTGAGGGTTTCAGGCCCTCTGGGGCCTGATCCTCCCACAGTTTGCTAAATACAGAGTAGGAAACTGATATTTTTCTGCATGAGTGAAAGAGAAATTGTGCTGTTCGTGAAGTCTTTGTGATTTCTGCAGGGGAGACATTGTCACAAGCCTAAGCAGCTGTATCTCAGTGCAACCTTTAGAGACAGATTTCTTATCTCTGCCACTGCTCTCCGACGTGTGTGAGCTTCTCAACTGCTCATACAGCAGCGTGGAGCTCATTCAGACTTCAGCTAGAACCCCAAATACCCAACTCTAGATGTATTTTCCTGACCCAGATTTCTCACCACTGTGGCAGTAATTGGCTCTGGTTGATGAAAGGTAGCACCAGAAGAAACCATGCATTGATTTTTTTTGTTCTGAATTTATTGGATACTTTTCCTTCTGCCAACACCAGCCCCCCTGCAAGTTAGACTTCTGCTAAATGCTGCCAACTAAACAGATTATTTTTAATAGAAAACAATACATTTTAAAAAATGTTCTCTATGTTTCCTTTCTTTGAACTCATTCCTGACCAGTTCTGTTTCCTAATATTCCAGCTGACCATCATTACACTGTGGATGTATTCAATCACCTTTTTCTCACATCAGAAGGAGAAGCTAGTAACATACTACTTTCTCTTGCTTACTCTTATTCAAAGAAAAAAAAGTATTTCTATAGGGACCAACTTTCTTTTTCTCTGGCTATTGATGCCATCATCTGATATCCATCAATGAAGCTTTTTATTCTGTATACATCCATGTATGATACAATTGTCAGGAGAACCAATATGAACTTTTAAAAATAATTAAAACAATGTACAACCTCCTTTACAGCTAGAGTATCAGAAGTGGTTTGGTTTAGTTCCCAGATGTACATATTCCATTTCTCCCATAACTCTCTGAAGACCTCTGGCTCAGTATAGCAAGTCTATTTAAAAACTCCCCAGTGACATCCCTGTTAGCACAGAATTGCCTGGCTGCTAGAACGATTCTGGAGTTTGGATGTTTTCCTGCTGGATGCTAGGCCATGACATCACCTTGTCTCAAATCCTATCTTTATGGTTTCAATTGCTCTGCTTTCCCATGCTTACAGGAGTTTAAGCTCCTCCAGCAGCCTGTTGGTTCAGTGGAGAAATTTTTGACTCTTTCATCCAAAGTCTAACAAGCAAACATTGGTGATGTAGCATGAGGGGAGGGCTTTAATTGCT
Organism: Acanthisitta chloris; assembly: GCF_000695815.1. Classification (NCBI taxonomy): domain Eukaryota; kingdom Metazoa; phylum Chordata; class Aves; order Passeriformes; family Acanthisittidae; genus Acanthisitta; species Acanthisitta chloris. Next base: position 7,894 of record NW_008689040.1, on the reverse strand, counting down.
GAAGTCTGCCTCTCAGGGAAACTTTATTGGCATATTTGAAGAACTGAGGATGTTTTTGTAGTACAGAAGCCAAGCTGACTGCGATAAGACCCTGTGGGGTGGAACATCAGGGTATTTTCTGTGTTTAGTTAAACTCTTATATCTGTGGGTAATTTGAAACGCTGATTAGATTTTATTGAAGACACGTGATTGAGTTTTCTCAAGAGGCCAATAAAAATAAGGGTGATCTTAGTCTATGCACAACCCATGTTCCAATGCCAAGATCTAAAACAAACAAACAAAAAACTCCAAAATCTCTCCTAAGACAATAGTTGAGATTCAAAAGACCTATAAATTAATAAGCTTTCCAAAACAAAGAGAGAGAGTGAAGTCTAGGAGAGTCAATGACTTGCCCAAATAATGTGCTAAGCAAGCCAGAGTCTGGTATAAGGCTTGTTGAAGGTAATGAAAAGACTGAGAAGACTCCTTTCACTCCAACATGAGTCTAAGGACTCTGCTGCATGCAATAGCATGAAATATAGGGAATTGTCATTTAAATGGTATGACATATTATGGTTATTTGGACATGGGACACTTGGGAAGAAGATCTGCTTTATGGACAAGAACAACAGAGAGCTTAAATTCTATATACTTGAGACTATCTTGACATAAATCTGTGGGATAGCAGAAGTTACCAGTGGCAATTGTTAGTTGAATAGTAATGGAAATCCTTACTTTAGTTGTTCTAATCAACACAAACAGAAAGAGGCCACAAATCTACAGGGCAATACTACTTCCAAATTCCTGTCTTTCCTTGCTGAGCTGATGGTTATGCAGTCTGTGCAATACATACAGCAGCATGCTGTGCACACCAACCACTGTACGGAGACTGCTACTCCGTTAAAACTTGCTGTTCAATATGCAGCTAGCATATAGCTAAGAAATATTCATGCTAAGCATTACTCCTGTTGGAAATGACCCTCCATATTTATGATAGTCACTAAAAGAATTACAAATACACAACAACTTCATGCACTTTGAAGCTCAAATACTCCATGATTTACAAAAATATTGGTTCCATCATTTCCAGGAAATATGCTCTGCTTTTTCCCACTGGCTGACATGACTAACTTTCATTTCCCAACTAACCCAGTCTGTTTTCTTGTGACACAGTGAACAGACAAACACAGAAACATCTCTACATTCTGTAGCAGAGATTGTAATTATCTACATCTGTGAACTATGAAAACACAAATGATATAACCTCCATAATACTTTGCTAGTTGGGCATGCAGGGAGGAGTTTTGGATTTGCTAGTTGTGTGTTGGATCTTTTCCTGTGCTAAGCTCCTCTGTTTCTGTAGGACCAGAATTTCACACCAGTTGTCTGTCACCTTTATACAGCCAAGTTAAAGGGATCCTCTGGGGACTAGAAGAGAGGACTGTTGCAGTTTATGGGATTTTGACCAAATCTTCCACAGTGAAGAAAGAATTGTGTGTGTTTATGACAAAACATGATAAATTTGTGGGTTTAGGTTTGTAGTATTAATCTAAAACCCATTGATGAAATAAGACTGCTTTAAAAGGTGATCTATTCAAGGTCTTAATTTTGCAACATCTCACTCAAAACACAAAGTGGAAACCTAACTGTCTAAAGATGTGCTTCTGATTTTCACATATTTGTATCTAAATTCATGAGCAGGTGCTACTCTTGAGCTACAGTCTGCTACTCTTGAGTATTAACTTAAAATACATAATTATATTAGGAAATGTAATTATTTCTCAGATTTTTCTTGGGTTTGGAAAATGGAAATTTTACAGTATTCCGGGGTATTTTTGCCACATATGCTGTGCAAAGGACTGAGAGAAATATAACTTCAAGCACCAGGGTTTTTTTGGTTCTAGAGCTGAGGGATCAAGCGGCCAGCCAAGAAATACCACAGAGGAATGTGTTGAGGGAATAGCAGTTCAGGTAGATGGTTTGGCATGTTTCCTTCTACTGCACTGTTAAATTCCGGAGGCCTGAGCTTGCCAGGACTCAGTGCATAAGTTACAGCCCGATGGGGCTCCCAGATTCACTAGATTCACACACCAGAAACCTGCCAGCAGTGCTGCAGAAAATGTAACTCTTTGAAAACCAGATGCAGCCTGCAGTGGTAGAGAGGCTGGTATTAATATACTGTATTCATACACTCACAGTATGTCCAGAAAATTCCACCCCATCAGCCTCTTGCCATCAGCATTTTAAGAAACCTTTCCAGAGTCTCCTATAAATTATTTTTCTAGAATGATATGCCTTTCATGCAGTTGCATAAGTTTGGTCACAAAAACACAAGAACCTAAGGAGTTTTCACTTTCTTGTAACATGCTTTAGAAGTTCTGCAGTGATCTGTTCAGGTTTTTGATCACTTTCTGTCTTTATGCCTGCTGAATTTTGTGAAATGTTTTCTTCAAGGAAATAATTCATTAACGGTGGTAGCCCTTAGCACAGGCCTAAATGAGGAAGGGAAGTCTGAGTTCCCTGTTGCTGGTGATGGCAGTACATAGGAAATCCTTGCCCAATCCTCCCACCCAGTACTTGGCACAGGACTTGGTTAGAGAGCAAAAGGTCAGAGCCTGGGGAAGAGCTATATTGAAGGTGATTACGATTTATTAGGGCTATATACAAACAAATCCTCTGCACTAATTAGAGAGACTGGCAGAGAAGGATTATTAGGGCTATATACAAACAAATCCTATGCACTAATTAGAGACACTGGCAGAGAAGGGAGTAAATTGCAGCTGAAAAGGAAGACAGGAAGGCGAACCAATAAAGAGAGTCTCCCTGACCAGCAGCCTGCAGGCACTGCTGTCAGCACTGCCTGCTTTCAGTCCCATGCTGGACTACAGGCCCAGTTAAAATCAGTGCTGCTCATTGTGTGCCATGGGGTCAACGGGACCCCTTTCAGTTGTCATCTCTAGAGACTTTATTCAAGAGGAATGAACTTGAGCAGTAGAAAGACAGAGGAACAACAGGGAGATTCCTTAGAGCTCTCAAAAAGTTTATCCAGAGAAGAAACAAGCTACATGGCTTTGAAGTACTTGTAGGTTGTCTCTGTCAAGTACTGCTACAGGGAAGAACTAAGATTTTTCAAAAGAACAAAAAAAAAACCCTTTTCTCAGATTCTTTCCTGTGACATTTAAGTATTACTTTATCTTATGTTTGGAGTGACAGAATCAGGTTTTCCTGCTTTCACTGAACTTCAAAATTCTCAGTGACGGAAAATTTTCTTGTTTAATCTTTTCACAGTGGCTTATTTGGTCTTTGTCTTTATGTGTTTACTCCTGATTCTATAGTCTCCATCTGTAAAGCACACCCAGTGTAGCACTGTCTTAAATTTAGTCTGCTGTTCTTGTTACTGGGAGCGTGATTTCTGTGATGAATGTTTATAACACAGCTTGAGGAATTTCATCCTCCCCTGGTAAACTGTGTAGGAGATTGCCTTAATGGACAAAGAAAAATGTCTGCTGGACTTTAGCCAGGATGTTGAATTTGATTACAAAGAAGGAAATACAAGTATAACCTTCTGGTACTGTGTACAGAAGACACATTTTTAAAAAATATTAACTTCTCTTCTCACAACCTAAAACAGAACCAGTGAAAGATTAATGTGTTTTTCACTATTTTATAGCACATCACTTAGTTGGGACAAGTTTAATTCTGCCTCTTGATCAGATGTCTTGCAAGGCGGTCCTGCTCTGTTTTTTCTACAAATACCTCTAACTGGGAAAATGAAATACAGATCACTGAGAAAAAGTGAATAGAACTTGGCGTTATGAGAAGAGAAAATGGTAATAGGCTTTACTGACAGGTGTGAGGATTCTGAGTTGAAACAGCAAATTTAAACCTGCAGCCCAGTTCTAACATCCCCAAATAGTTTAATTGAGCAACACTTGGGATATAAATTCAGCAAAGCCATGTTGTTAGTTTGATTCATGCTTGCACAGTTTGTTTAATCAGGGCCTGAATAAAGACTTCAGGATTTGAGCTGTTCTGAAGTCTACATGAGACAGGGTATATTGAACTTAGGTTAAATTACCTTTAGACCAACTTCTAACCTACACTGAAGAGAAGTAGAATCACCCTGCCTCGCCTGGCTGATCTGTTGTGTTGCATTTATAGTAAAGGAAATATACAATCTCAGACCTATGTTGAAGAGTGACTACTGACAGGTAGAGAGCCTAAACATGTTCATCCCAAATAATTGATGAGCATTTCACTGTTTGCTTAAAACCCTGTAGATGCCAGGCAGTTAAAAAGGAGAGTTCCAAACAGGACGTAGCATCGCTGCACTAGCAGTCAGAGTGCACTAGTGCCTTTCTCAGACTGAGAACAGTAATGGAGAACTATGAATCACCCTCTGTGTTTCCTCCTCTCACTTGCTAGTCTAGGTTAAATGTCTGTTAACTGCACCCCCGTGGAAAATGTTACGTGTCATGAATGGAAAAGCATAGCAGCAATAAACCCATGTAGCTAATGAAGTAATTAAAAGTTGGTGCGTCCCTTCTGCCAGTGCATCTCAAAAAGGGAAGAGAGGATTCCTCTTTTTCTTTAGGGCATCTTATCCCTGCTGCTTCTTCTGGGTTGGAGAAGGATGGATGCTCTTTCCACTGTTGCCATTGCCTGAGGTGGTCTGGAATAGGATAGTGACTGTTCTTTGCTTCATTGGAGCCCTGGAGAGCCAGAATTTCTCTCCCATATTTCTAGAAAAGACTATCCATCCGAAGTGTAGTTAGAATGGAAATGTGGGCTTGAGTCTCCTCCCTCCTCTCAGGTTCACAGGCTCCCTGACCCATGGTACCTTCCCTATTGAGCTGTAAAGAAGCCCAGAAAGCATGTGAACTGCAGATAGAGAAAGCCAAGCAAGCCTGCAGGGGAAGCAAGCAGCTTGGGATCCTGCCTGGCTTCTGTCACAGCCGATGTGCTGCTCAGAAACCTGTCAATTACAGTTTTGGATTGGTTTTATTTTTTTTCCAAATAGAGAAGTTTGCTGTCAGAAATTTCCAGTCAGCAATCATCTGTGTTGCTACTGCTGCTCCAAATGAGAAAGCCAAAATGGCCTAGAGAACCTCACACAGGGAAGGTGCAGGGCCCTGGGGGACCTGGCCTTACAGCAGGTCTGCAGTCCTGGCTGCCACAACCCAACCACGAATGCACTTCCAAAATGTCAGATATCCATTCCAGAATTACGTACGTGCATTCACTCTAGTGTGACTGCCAAAACAGTGCCTGTGCCTTGCCAGAGACTTCAAAGGGTTTTGTGCAACACTGTAGTCCTCTGATAAAAAAGTTCTGCTTCTTATTAGTGTCCTAATCCTGGTCAATATTCTTTGACTTCAAGAAGAAAGTGAATTCTCCTGGTATTTTGTTTGCACAAAGAAGGATATGTCTTTTTTTTTTTTTTTATTACACACTCAGCTGTTTAATAATTTGTCCTTGTTACCTTCTCTGTCTGAAATGCATTTGTAGCCAAGCTGGACAATGGCATCTATCTGAGGTATGTAGATCTACCAGAATTACTGGGTCCAAAACACTTACCACTGAAGCTGGGCTCTTCAGGTGAATGGGACAGTGCTCCTGATCAGCAATAATGTGAAGTGTTGCTGTGACTGGCTAGTTCAGCTTACACAACAGATCAATTATCATGTGATTTCTTTACATTGCAAGTCTCCATGTACTACTCTTTTCCCCATATTAGAAAGGGAAACATGATGAAAATATGAAGCTTGTGCTTAGTGCACTGTTTTTCACCTTCTCATGGTATTTAGAAGCCAATTTTACAAAGAAAATGAACCAGAGTAGTAGCTTTTTAAACTAAAGTCCCTATAATGATGCTGTTTTCCAGCTGAATTTGAACTGATTTTTATGATGCATTACTGTTAAACACTGATTATGGCCTTAGAGCCATTACAGATAAAGACTGCCATTGCCTCAAAGTGATAGAAGTATTTTTAAAAAAGCAAAAAGATGCAGATAGTAAAAAAATGCACTGAGAAATCCAGATTTGTTTATAAATACTGGCCAAGCTTGTTTGCTGCCCCAGACTGCTGCTCAGTACAGCTCTTGAGTAGAAGGCAGCCCAGATAAGCAAGGAAGTCACTGCAGCTTTGTGGTATTCTGTTCATCCTCCTGTTTCAGTTCAAAACAAATTGCAGGACAACTTGCCAAAGGTTGAATATAAAGTCATCCTTTTAAGACCAACGAGACAATGAGTATCACGTGGTCTGCCCTCCCATATAATGCAATCTGTCTCAAATAATTTCCATGACAAGGATGTCTTGCAAGTGCCAGAGGTTAGTAAACCCTATGCATGTAAGAGCAAGACTCTGCAGTTTACAGCCTGAAGCAGTAGGACCACTACTGATATCCAGCTTGAAGATCTGTTCCCCTTTGAAGTGGTCTTTCTCTTCACAGAAGTTACAGAAACCCTATACCTATGTACTCTGGTTATACATTTATATTCAGGAGGAAAGAATCCAGGTCATGACCACCTTTGCTGCAGAGACAAGCTCTCTTGGCATTTAAAATTTTACAGAGATTTTCTCCACCTTCTCTACCTCCAGTTTTTACTTGTGATTATTCTACTTTTCTTGTGAGCATCTGCTCTGCTGCATCCATTTCTGAGGTTTTGGTTTGGCTTTTTTAAGACTCAAAGATTCACAACACATGAGCTGAATTTTTATCAATTAAGGGTCGGCTTGCACAGGGCCACACCATGAGAATCACTCTTGTTCAGATCTACACTGGGAACAAGAATATATGCAACAAAGAACTCTGCTGCTCTCTTTAGTAGTCCTGAGATATCTTTTAGTCTCCCTCTGGTACAGGTACAGAGGACAAGGTGTTGTCTTTCCTTTCTCTGTTTGTATCTCGTACCCTTTCTACTACAACACTTGTAATTAGTGGTACACTTCCATGAGATGAGTCATCCTTCTCCTTCAGCTCCTGGCCATGTGCTCCTGCCTTTTTTCTCACAGAGGGCTTTGCCTTGAGGTGATTCAACTCACCAGTCTGACAGAATAGTGACAAAAAAATGTGTTCTTCAGCCAAGTCAGTGAGTTGAGTGACCTAATGAACACTGGATTCAGCATAAGGGAGGGAGAAAAAGTACTGCTTTGGGTGGCCAAGGGTGCTCAAGCCACGCTGCTGCTGCTTGTCATTACCTTGAGCTTGAGAGGTGAGCCAATGCAAACCTCATGAGGTTCAACAAAATGAAGTGCAAGGTCCTACATCTGGGTCATGGCAATCCCAGGCACACCTACAGGTTGGGTAGGGAATTAATTAAGAGCAGCAATGAGGAGAAAAGCTTGGGAGTGATGGTACATGAGGAACTCACCATGAGCTACAGTGTGCACTCGCAGCCCAGAAAGCCAATTGAATCCTGGGCTGCAACCCAAGGAGTGTGCTCAGCAGGTCAAAGGAGGTGATTATCCTCTACTCTGCTCTTGTGGGATGTCACCTGGAACACTACATGCAGTTCTGGTGCTCTCAGCGTAAGAAGGACATGGAACTGTTGGAGGAAGTCCAGAGGATGCCACAAAGTTGATAAGAGGACTGGAGCATCTCCCCTATGAAGACAGGCTGAGGAAGTTGGGGCTGTTCAGCTTGGAGAAGAGAAGATTGTGTGGAGACCTCATAACAGCCTTCCAGTACCTGAAGGGGCTACAGGGGAGCTGGAGAGGGACTCTTTGTTAGGAACTGAAGTGATAGGACAAGGGGTAATGTGTTCAAATTAAAGAAGGGGAAATTTAGGCTAGATGTTAGCAAGAAGTTTTTTCCTGTGAGGGTGGTGAGACACTGGCACAGGTTGCCCATGGAGGCTGTGGTTGCCCCAACCCTGGCAGTGTTCAAAGCCAGGTTGGATGAAGCCTTGAGC